>NW_027258311.1:0-85110 GCF_045791955.1 Oncorhynchus clarkii lewisi | reverse complement strand
AATCTAGCTGGTCTGTCATAATATAATAGAGACAGTAGATCTAGCTGGTCTGTCCTGTTATAATAGAGTCAGTAGATCAAGCTGGTCTGTCATAATATCACAGAGACAGCAGATCTAGCTGGTCTGTCATAATATAATAGAGACAGTAGATCTAGCTGGTCTGTCATGTTATAATAGAGGCAGTAGATCCAGCTGGTCTGTCATAATATAATAGAGACAGTAGATCTAGCTGGTTTGTCATAATATAATAGAGACAGTAGATCTAGCTGGTCTGTCATAATATAATAGAGACAGTAGATCTAGCTGGTCTGTCATAATATAACAGAGACAGTAGATCTAGCTGGTCTGTCATAATATAATAGAGACAGTAGATCTAGCTAGTCTGTCATTGTATAATAGAGCCAGTAGATCTAGCTGGTCTGTCATACTGTAATAGAGCCAGTAGATGTAGCTGGTCTGTCATATTATAATAGAGACAGTATATCTAGCTGGTCTGTCATAATATAATAGAGACAGTAGATCTAGCTGGTCTGTCATAATATAACAGAGACAGTAGATCTAGCTGGTCTGGCATAATATAATAGAAACAGTAGATCTAACTGGTTTGTCATAATATAATAGAGACAGTAGATCTAGCTGGTCTGTCATGTTATAATAGAGACAGTTGATCTAGCTGGTCTGTCATAATATAATAGAGACTGTAGATCTAGCTGGTCTGTCATATTGTAGTAGACACAGTAGATATAGCTGGTCTGTCATAATATAATAGAGACAGTAGATCTAGCTGGTTTGTCATAATATAATAGAGACAGTAGATCTAGCTGGTCTGTCATATTGTAGTAGAGACAGTAGATCTAGCTGGTCTGTCATAATATAATAGAGACAGTAGATCTAGCTGGTTTGTCATAATATAATAGAGACAGTAGATCTAGCTGGTCTGTCATAATATAATAGAGACAGTAGATCTAGCTGGTCTGTCATGTTATAATAGAGACAGTAGATCCAGCTGGTCTGTCATAATATAATAGAGATGGTAGATTTAGCTGGTCTGTCATATTGTAATAGAGACAGTAGATCAAGCTGGTCTGTCATAATATAATAGAGACAGTAGATCTAGCTGGTCTGTCATAATATAACAGAGACAGTAGATCTAGCTGGTCTGGCATAATATAATAGAAACAGTAGATCTAGCTGGTTTGTCATAATATAATAGGGACAGTATATGTAGCTGGTATGTCGTGTTATAATAGAGACAGTAGAGTTAGCTGGTCTGTCATAATATAATAGAGACAGTAGATCCTGCTGGTCTGTCATAATATAATAGAGACAGTAGATCTAGCTGGTCTGTCATGTTATAATAGAGACAGTAGATCCAGCTGGTCTGTCATATTTTAATAGAGACAGTAGAGTTAGCTGGTCTGTCATAATATAATAGAGACAGTAGATCTAGCTGGTCTGTCATAATATAATAGAGACAGTAGATCTAGCTGGTCTGTCATGTTATAATAGAGACAGTAGATCCAGCTGGTCTGTCATATTTTAATAGAGACAGTAGAGTTAGCTGGTCTGTCATAATATAATAGAGACAGTAGATCTAGCTGGTCTGTCATAATATAATAGAGACAGTAGATCTAGCTGGTCTGTCATATTATAATATCGACAGTAGAACTAGCTGGTCTGTCATAATATAACAGAGAGAGTAGATCTAGTTGGTCTGTCATAATATAATAGAGACAGTAGAACTAGCTGGTCTGTCATTTTATAATTGAGACAGTAGATCTAGCTGGTCTGTCATAATATAACAGAGACAGTAGATCTAGCGGGTCTGTCATAATATAACAGAGACCGTAGATCTAGCTGGTTTGTCATAATATAATAGAGACAGTAGATCTAGCTGGTCTGTCGTGTTATAATAGAGACAGTAGATCTAGCTGGTCTGTCATAATATAATAGAGACAGAAGATCTAGCTGGTCTGTCATTTTATAATTGAGACAGTAGATCTAGCTGGTCTGTCATAATATAATAGAGACAGTAGATCTAGCTCGTCTGTCATGTTATAATAGAGACAGTAGAAACAGCTGGTCTGTCATAATATAATAGAGACGGTAGATTTAGCTGGTCTGTCATATTATAGAGACAGTAGATCAAGCTGGTCTGTCATAATATAATAGAGACAGTAGATCTAGCAGGTCTGTCATAATATAATAGAGACAGTAGATCTAGCTAGTCTGTCATTGTATAATAGAGCCGTAGATCTAGCTGGTCTGTCATACTGTAATAGAGCCAGTAGATGTAGCTGGTCTGTCATATTATAATAGAGACAGTATATCTAGCTGGTCTGTCATAATATAATAGAGACAGTAGATCTAGCTGGTCTGTCATAATATAACAGAGACAGTAGATCTAGCTGGTCTGGCATAATATAATAGAAACAGTAGATCTAACTGGTTTGTCATAATATAATAGAGACAGTAGATCTAGCTGGTCTGTCATGTTATAATAGAGACAGTTGATCTAGCTGGTCTGTCATAATATAATAGAGACTGTAGATCTAGCTGGTCTGTCATATTGTAGTAGAGACAGTAGATATAGCTGGTCTGTCATAATATAATAGAGACAGTAGATCTAGCTGGTTTGTCATAATATAATAGAGACAGTAGATCTAGCTGGTCTGTCATATTGTAGTAGAGACAGTAGATCTAGCTGGTCTGTCATAATATAATAGAGACAGTAGATCTAGCTGGTTTGTCATAATATAATAGAGACTGTAGATCTAGCTGGTCTGTCATAATATAATAGAGACAGTAGATCTAGCTGGTCTGTCATGTTATAATAGAGACAGTAGATCCAGCTGGTCTGTCATAATATAATAGAGATGGTAGATTTAGCTGGTCTGTCATATTGTAATAGAGACAGTAGATCAAGCTGGTCTGTCATAATATAATAGAGACAGTAGATCTAGCTGGTCTGTCATAATATAACAGAGACAGTAGATCTAGCTGGTCTGGCATAATATAATAGAAACAGTAGATCTAGCTGGTTTGTCATAATATAATAGGGACAGTATATGTAGCTGGTATGTCGTGTTATAATAGAGACAGTAGAGTTAGCTGGTCTGTCATAATATAATAGAGAAAGTAGATCCTGCTGGTCTGTCATAATATAATAGAGACAGTAGATCTAGCTGGTCTGTCATGTTATAATAGAGACAGTAGATCCAGCTGGTCTGTCATATTTTAATAGAGACAGTAGAGTTAGCTGGTCTGTCATAATATAATAGAGACAGTAGATCTAGCTGGTCTGTCATAATATAATAGAGACAGTAGATCTAGCTGGTCTGTCATGTTATAATAGAGACAGTAGATCCAGCTGGTCTGTCATATTTTAATAGAGACAGTAGAGTTAGCTGGTCTGTCATAATATAATAGAGACAGTAGATCTAGCTGGTCTGTCATAATATAATAGAGACAGTAGATCTACTGGTCTGTCATATTATAATATCGACAGTAGAACTAGCTGGTCTGTCATAATATAACAGAGAGAGTAGATCTAGTTGGTCTGTCATAATATAATAGAGACAGTAGAACTAGCTGGTCTGTCATTTTATAATTGAGACAGTAGATCTAGCTGGTCTGTCATAATATAACAGAGACAGTAGATCTAGCGGGTCTGTCATAATATAACAGAGACCGTAGATCTAGCTGGTTTGTCATAATATAATAGAGACAGTAGATCTAGCTGGTCTGTCGTGTTATAATAGAGACAGTAGATCTAGCTGGTCTGTCATAATATAATAGAGACAGAAGATCTAGCTGGTCTGTCATTTTATAATTGAGACAGTAGATCTAGCTGGTCTGTCATAATATAATAGAGACAGTAGATCTAGCTCGTCTGTCATGTTATAATAGAGACAGTAGAAACAGCTGGTCTGTCATAATATAATAGAGACGGTAGATTTAGCTGGTCTGTCATATTATAGAGACAGTAGATCAAGCTGGTCTGTCATAATATAATAGAGACAGTAGATCTAGCAGGTCTGTCATAATATAATAGAGACAGTAGATCAAGCTGGTCTGTCATAATATCACAGAGACAGCAGATCTAGCTGGTCTGTCATAATATAATAGAGACAGTAGATCTAGCTGGTCTGTCATATTATAATAGAGACAGTAGATCCAGCTGGTCTGTCATATTTTAATAGAGACAGTAGAGTTAGCTAGTCTGTAATAATATAATAGAGACAGTAGATCTATCTGGTCTGTCATAATATAACAGAGACAGTAGATCTAGCGGGTCTGTCATAATATAACAGAGACCGTAGATCTAGCTGGTTTGTCATAATATAATAGAGACAGTAGATCTAGCTGGTTTGTCATAATATAATAGAGACAGTAGATCTAGCAGGTCTGTCATAATATCACAGAGACAGCAGATCTAGCTGGTCTGTCATAATATAATAGAGACAGTAGATCTAGCTGGTCTGTCATGTTATAATAGAGACAGTAGATCCAGCTGGTCTGTCATAATATAATAGAGACAGTAGATCTAGCTGGTTTGTCATAATATAATAGAGACAGTAGATCTAGCTGGTCTGTCATAATATAATAGAGACAGTAGATCTAGCTGGTCTGTCATAATATAATAGAGACAGTAGATCTAGCTGGTTTGTCATAATATAATAGAGACAGTAGATCTAGCAGGTCTGTCATAATATCACAGAGACAGCAGATCTAGCTGGTCTGTCATAATATAATAGAGACAGTAGATCTAGCTGGTCTGTCATGTTATAATAGAGACAGTAGATCCAGCTGGTCTGTCATAATATAATAGAGACAGTAGATCTAGCTTGTTTGTCATAATATAATAGAGACAGTAGATCTAGCTGGTCTGTCATAATATAATAGAGACAGTAGATCTAGCTGGTCTGTCATAATATAACAGAGACAGTAGATCTAGCTGGTCTGTCATAATATAATAGAGACAGTAGATCTAGCTAGTCTGTCATTGTATAATAGAGCCAGTAGATCTAGCTGGTCTGTCATACTGTAATAGAGCCAGTAGATGTAGCTGGTCTGTCATATTATAATAGAGACAGTATATCTAGCTGGTCTGTCATAATATAATAGAGACAGTAGATCTAGCTGGTCTGTCATAATATAACAGAGACAGTAGATCTAGCTGGTCTGGCATAATATAATAGAAACAGTAGATCTAACTGGTTTGTCATAATATAATAGAGACAGTAGATCTAGCTGGTCTGTCATGTTATAATAGAGACAGTTGATCTAGCTGGTCTGTCATAATATAATAGAGACTGTAGATCTAGCTGGTCTGTCATATTGTAGTAGATATAGCTGGTCTGTCATAATATAATAGAGACAGTAGATCTAGCTGGTTTGTCATAATATAATAGAGACAGTAGATCTAGCTGGTCTGTCATATTGTAGTAGAGACAGTAGATCTAGCTGGTCTGTCATAATATAATAGAGACAGTAGATCTAGCTGGTTTGTCATAATATAATAGAGACAGTAGATCTAGCTGGTCTGTCATAATATAATAGAGACAGTAGATCTAGCTGGTCTGTCATGTTATAATAGAGACAGTAGATCCAGCTGGTCTGTCATAATATAATAGAGATGGTAGATTTAGCTGGTCTGTCATATTGTAATAGAGACAGTAGATCAAGCTGGTCTGTCATAATATAATAGAGACAGTAGATCTAGCTGGTCTGTCATAATATAACAGAGACAGTAGATCTAGCTGGTCTGTCATAATATAATAGAGACAGTAGATCTAGCTAGTCTGTCATTGTATAATAGAGCCAGTAGATCTAGCTGGTCTGTCATACTGTAATAGAGCCAGTAGATGTAGCTGGTCTGTCATATTATAATAGAGACAGTATATCTAGCTGGTCTGTCATAATATAATAGAGACAGTAGATCTAGCTGGTCTGTCATAATATAACAGAGACAGTAGATCTAGCTGGTCTGGCATAATATAATAGAAACAGTAGATCTAACTGGTTTGTCATAATATAATAGAGACAGTAGATCTAGCTGGTCTGTCATGTTATAATAGAGACAGTTGATCTAGCTGGTCTGTCATAATATAATAGAGACTGTAGATCTAGCTGGTCTGTCATATTGTAGTAGATATAGCTGGTCTGTCATAATATAATAGAGACAGTAGATCTAGCTGGTTTGTCATAATATAATAGAGACAGTAGATCTAGCTGGTCTGTCATATTGTAGTAGAGACAGTAGATCTAGCTGGTCTGTCATAATATAATAGAGACAGTAGATCTAGCTGGTTTGTCATAATATAATAGAGACAGTAGATCTAGCTGGTCTGTCATAATATAATAGAGACAGTAGATCTAGCTGGTCTGTCATGTTATAATAGAGACAGTAGATCCAGCTGGTCTGTCATATTTTAATAGAGACAGTAGAGTTAGCTGGTCTGTCATAATATAATAGAGACAGTAGATCTAGCTGGTCTGTCATAATATAATAGAGACAGTAGATCTAGCTGGTCTGTCATGTTATAATAGAGACAGTAGATCCAGCTGGTCTGTCATATTTTAATAGAGACAGTAGAGTTAGCTGGTCTGTCATAATATAATAGAGACAGTAGATCTAGCTGGTCTGTCATAATATAATAGAGACAGTAGATCTAGCTGGTCTGTCATGTTATAATAGAGACAGTAGATCCAGCTGGTCTGTCATATTTTAATAGAGACAGTAGAGTTAGCTGGTCTGTCATAATATAATAGAGACAGTAGATCTAGCTGGTCTGTCATAATATAATAGAGACAGTAGATCTAGCTGGTCTGTCATGTTATAATAGAGACAGTAGATCCAGCTGGTCTGTCATATTTTAATAGAGACAGTAGAGTTAGCTGGTCTGTCATAATATAATAGAGACAGTAGATCTAGCTGGTCTGTCATAATATAATAGAGACAGTAGATCTAGCTGGTCTGTCATATTATAATATCGACAGTAGAACTAGCTGGTCTGTCATAATATAACAGAGAGAGTAGATCTAGTTGGTCTGTCATAATATAATAGAGACAGTAGAACTAGCTGGTCTGTCATTTTATAATTGAGACAGTAGATCTAGCTGGTCTGTCATAATATAACAGAGACAGTAGATCTAGCGGGTCTGTCATAATATAACAGAGACCGTAGATCTAGCTGGTTTGTCATAATATAATAGAGACAGTAGATCTAGCTGGTCTGTCGTGTTATAATAGAGACAGTAGATCTAGCTGGTCTGTCATAATATAATAGAGACAGAAGATCTAGCTGGTCTGTCATTTTATAATTGAGACAGTAGATCTAGCTGGTCTGTCATAATATAATAGAGACAGTAGATCTAGCTCGTCTGTCATGTTATAATAGAGACAGTAGAAACAGCTGGTCTGTCATAATATAATAGAGACGGTAGATTTAGCTGGTCTGTCATATTATAGAGACAGTAGATCAAGCTGGTCTGTCATAATATAATAGAGACAGTAGATCTAGCAGGTCTGTCATAATATAATAGAGACAGTAGATCAAGCTGGTCTGTCATAATATCACAGAGACAGCAGATCTAGCTGGTCTGTCATAATATAATAGAGACAGTAGATCTAGCTGGTCTGTCATATTATAATAGAGACAGTAGATCCAGCTGGTCTGTCATATTTTAATAGAGACAGTAGAGTTAGCTAGTCTGTAATAATATAATAGAGACAGTAGATCTATCTGGTCTGTCATAATATAACAGAGACAGTAGATCTAGCGGGTCTGTCATAATATAACAGAGACCGTAGATCTAGCTGGTTTGTCATAATATAATAGAGACAGTAGATCTAGCTGGTCTGTCGTGTTATAATAGAGACAGTAGATCTAGCTGGTCTGTCATAATATAATAGAGACAGAAGATCTAGCTGGTCTGTCATTTTATAATTGAGACAGTAGATCTAGCTGGTCTGTCATAATATAATAGGGACAGTTGATGTAGCTGGTATGTCGTGTTATAATAGAGACTGTTACGAATCCCTTTTGGCCCGACAGTCTAGGGGGGATGGTAGTGAGACCCGTAACATAACTCATGTAAATTATAATTGTGACAAAGTAAAAGTGTGAACGTAATAACCAGGACAACTGAAATTATACCGTCAAACTCAGGGTTTATTGTAAAACACACGGTAATGGGGTGGGGGAAGCAGGAAAAGGGGCTGAGCTGGACCCAAGGAAAGAAACAAATATGCAAAAACACCCCTAAGCTAGACTAGCCTACTTCAACAACAGCTAACTAACTAACCAAAAATACAGTGGGTGGTCCACCCAGTTCTAACTAGTGTTTTTAACAAAGTTTACCTACGGGTAGTGTATGCCCATGGGCGACTTGTCTTGGTTTCCCCTTTTCCCACCAGCAAACACCATAAGCAAAAACAATACTCACAGGAGATGACAAAGTGATATGGAGGTGCTCAAACAAAAGAGAGGTTAATTAATACACAGAGAGCGCGTGCAAAACAGAGGTCTACAAACATGGCATTTACAAAGAGATTGAGCTAGAAATCTATATAGAGCAGAGATCTACCAACATGGCATTTACAAAGAGATTGTGCTAGAAATCTATATAGAGCAGAGATCTACCAACATGGCATTACAAAGATTGAGCTACTGAAATCTATCAAGAGCAGAGATCTACCAACATGGCATTACAAAAATTGAGCTACTGAAATCTATCAAGAGCAGAGATCTACCAACATGGCATTACAAAAAGATTGAGCTCTTGAACAAACAAATGATGGGGTTTTTAAACCATGGGGAAGGAACTGTGATAGGGTAGGAAACAGGAGGAGGTGTGTCTTCTGATTGATGGGTTGATTGTTGACTGATTGGGGAGTAATGATTTTCACCTGTGAAGGGAGAAGGAGAGAAAAGAAACACACACAGGATACACACAGACACAGGATACCTGTATCCGTAACAGAGACAGTAGAGTTAGCTGGTCTGTCATGTTATAATAGAGACAGTAGAAACAGCTGGTCTGTCATAATATAATAGACACGGTAGATTTAGCTGGTCTGTCATATTATAATAGAGACAGTAGATCAAGCTGGTCTGTCATAATATAATAGAGACAGTAGATCTAGCAGGTCTGTCATAATATAATAGAGACAGTAGATCTAGCTGGTCTGTCATAATATAATAGAGACAGTAGATCTAGCAGGTCTGTCATAATATAATTGAGACAGTAGATCTAGCTGGTCTGTCATAATATAATAGAGACAGTAGATCTAGCTGGTCTGTCATATTATAATATCGACAGTAGATCTAGCTGGTCTGTCATAATATAACAGAGAGAGTAGATCTAGTTGGTCTGTCATAATATAATAGAGACAGTAGATCTAGCTGGTCTGTCATTCTATAATTGAGACAGTAGATCTAGCTGGTCTGTCATAATATAATAGGGACAGTAGATGTAGCTGGTATGTCGTGTTATAATAGAGACAGTAGAGTTAGCTGGTCTGTCATAATATAATAGAGACAGTATATCTAGATGGTCTGTCATAATATAATAGAGAAGGAAGATCTAGCAGGTCTATCATAATATATTAGAGACTGTAGATGCAGGTGGTCTGTTATAATATGATAGAGGCAGTAGTTCTAGTTGGTCTGTCATAATATAACAGAGACAGTAGATGTAGCTCATCTGTCATAATATAATAGAGACAGTAGATCTAGCTGGTCTGTCATAATATAATGGAGACAGTAGATCTAGCTGGTTTGTCATACTGTAATAGAGCCAGCAGATGTAGCTGGTCTGTCATATTATAATAGAGACAGTATATCTAGCTGGTCTGTCATAATATAATAGAGACAGTAGATCTAGCTCGTCTGTCATGTCATAATAGAGACAGTAGAAACAGCTGGTCTGTCATAATATAATAGAGAAGGTAGATTTAGCTGGTCTGTAATATTATAATAGAGACAGTAGATCAAGCTGGTCTGTCATAATATAATAGAGACAGTAGATCTAGCTGGTCTGTCATAATATAATAGAGACAGTAGATCTAGCTGGTCTGTCATAATATAATAGAGACAGTAGATCTAGCTGGTCTGTCATAATATAATAGAGACAGTAGATCTAGCAGGTCTGTCATAATATAATAGAGACAGTAGATCTAGCTGGTCTGTCAAAATATAATAGAGACAGTAGATCTAGCTGGTCTGTCATATTATAATATCGACAGTAGATCTAGCTGGTCTGTCATAATATAACAGAGAGAGTAGATCTAGTTGGACTGTCATAATATAATAGAGACAGTAGATCTAGCTGGTCTGTCATCTTATAATTGAGACAGTAGATCTAGCTGGTCTGTCATAATATAATAGAGACAGTAGATCTAGCTGGTCTGTCATTTTATAATAGAGACAGTAGATCTAGCTGGTCTGTCATAATGTAATAGAGCCAGTAGATGAAGCTGGTCTGTCATATTATAATAGAGACAGTATATCTAGCTGGTCTGTCATAATATAATAGAGACAGTAGATCTAGCTGGTCTGTCATAATATAATAGGGACAGTAGATGTAGCTGGTATGTCGTGTTATAGAAGAGACAGTAGAGTTAGCTGGTCTGTCATAATATAATAGAGACAGTATATCTAGATGGTCTGTCATAATATAATAGAGAAGGAAGATCTAGCAGGTCTATCATAATATATTAGAGACTGTAGATGCAGGTGGTCTGTTATAATATGATAGAGGCAGTAGTTCTAGTTGGTCTGTCATAATATAACAGAGACAGTAGATGTAGCTCATCTGTCATAATATAATAGAGACAGTAGATCTAGCTAAACTGTCATAATATAATGGAGACAGTAGATCTAGCTGGTTTGTCATACTGTAATAGAGCCAGCAGATGTAGCTGGTCTGTCATATTATAATAGAGACAGTATATCTAGCTGGTCTGTCATAATATAATAGAGACAGTAGATCTAGCTCGTCTGTCATGTCATAATAGAGACAGTAGAAACAGCTGGTCTGTCATAATATAATAGAGAAGGTAGATTTAGCTGGTCTGTAATATTATAATAGAGACAGTAGATCAAGCTGGTCTGTCATAATATAATAGAGACAGTAGATCTAGCTGGTCTGTCATAATATAATAGAGACAGTAGATCTAGCTGGTCTGTCATAATATAATAGAGACAGTAGATCTAGCTGGTCTGTCATAATATAATAGAGACAGTAGATCTAGCAGGTCTGTCATAATATAATAGAGACAGTAGATCTAGCTGGTCTGTCAAAATATAATAGAGACAGTAGATCTAGCTGGTCTGTCATATTATAATATCGACAGTAGATCTAGCTGGTCTGTCATAATATAACAGAGAGAGTAGATCTAGTTGGACTGTCATAATATAATAGAGACAGTAGATCTAGCTGGTCTGTCATCTTATAATTGAGACAGTAGATCTAGCTGGTCTGTCATAATATAATAGAGACAGTAGATCTAGCTGGTCTGTCATAATGTAATAGAGCCAGTAGATGAAGCTGGTCTGTCATATTATAATAGAGACAGTATATCTAGCTGGTCTGTCATAATATAATAGAGACAGTAGATCTAGCTGGTCTGTCATATTGTAGTAGAGACCGTAGATCTAGCTGGTCTGTCATAATATAATAGAGACAGTAGATCTAGCTGGTTTGTCATAATAAAATAGAGACAGTAGATCTAGCTGGTCTGTCATAATATGATAGAGACAGTAGATCTAGCTGGTCTGTCATGTTATAATAAAGACAGTAGATCCAGCTGGTCTGTCATAATATAATAGAGACGGTAGATTTAGCTGGTCTGTCATATTGTAATAGAGACAGTAGATCAAGTTGGTCTGTCATAATATAATAGAGACAGTAGATCTAGCTGGTCTGTCATAATATAACAAAAAGAGTAGATCTAGCTGGTCTGTCATAATATAATAGAGACAGTAGATCTAGCTGGTCTGTCATGTTATAATAGAGACAGTAGATCTAGCTAGTCTGTAATAATATAATAGAGACAGTAGATCTAGCTGGTCTGTCATAATATAATAGAGACAGAAGATCTAGCTGGTCTGTCATAATATAATTGAGTCAGTAGATCAAGCTGGTCTGTCATAATATCACAGAGACAGCAGATCTAGCTGGTCTGTCATAATATAATAGAGACAGTAGATCTAGCTGGTCTGTCATGTTATAATAGAGACAGTAGATCCAGCTGGTCTGTCATATTTTAATAGAGACAGTAGAGTTAGCTAGTCTGTAATAATATAATAGAGACAGTAGATCTAGCTGGTCTGTCATAATATAACAGAGACAGTAGATCTAGCGGGTCTGTCATAATATAACAGAGAACGTAGATCTAGCTGGTCTGTCATTGTATAATAGAGACAGTAGATCTAGCTGGTCTGTCATACTGTAATAGAGCCAGTAGATGTAGCTGGTCTGTCATATTATAATAGAGACAGTATATCTAGCTGGTCTGTCATACTGTAATAGAGCCAGTAGATGTAGCTGGTCTGTCATACTATAATAGAGACAGTATATCTAGCTGGTCTGTCATAATATAATAGAGACAGTAGATCTAGCTGGTCTGTCATAATATAACAGAGACAGTAGATCTAACTGGTCTGGCATAATATAATAGAAACAGTAGATCTAGCTGGTTTGTCATAATATAATAGAGACAGTAGATCTAGCTGGTCTGTCATGAAATAATAGAGACAGTTGATCTAGCTGGTCTGTCATAATATAATAGAGACAGTAGATCTAGCTGGTCTGTCATATTGTAGTAGAGACAGTAGATCTAGCTGGTCTGTCATAATATAATAGAGACAGTAGATCTAGCTGGTTTGTCATATTATAATAGAGACAGTAGATCTAGCTGGTCTGTCATATTGTAGTAGAGACAGTAGATCTAGCTGGGCTGTCATAATATAATAGAGACAGTAGATCTAGCTGGTTTGTCATAATATAATAGAGACAGTAGATCTAGCTGGTCTGTCATAATATAATAGAGACAGTAGATCTAGCTGGTCTGTCATGTTATAATAGAGACAGTGGATCGAGCTGGTCTGTCATAAAATAATAGAGTCGGTAGATTTAGCTGGTCTGTCATATTGTAATAGAGACAGTAGATCAAGCTGGTCTGTCATAATATAATAGAGACAGTAGATCTAGCAGGTCTGTCATAATATAATAGAGACAGTAGATCTAGCTGGTCTGTCATAATATAATAGAGACAGTAGATCTAGCTGGTCTGTCATAAAATAACAGAGAGAGTAGATCTAGTTGGTCTGTCATAATATAATAGAGACAGTAGATCTAGCTGGTCTGTCATTTTATAATTGAGACAGTAGATCTAGCTGGTCTGTCATGATATAATAGGGACAGTAGATGTAGCTGGTATGTCGTGTTAAAATAGAGACAGTAGAGTTAGCTGGTCTGTCATAATATAATAGAGACAGTAGATCCAGATGGTCTGTCATAATATAATAGAGACAGTAGATCTAGCAGGTCTATCATAATTTATTAGAGACTGTAGATGTAGGTGGTCTGTTATAATATGATAGAGGCAGTAGTTCTAGTTGGTCTGTCATAATATAACAGAGACAGTAGATGTAGCTCATTTGTCATAATATAATAGAGACAGTAGATCTAGCTGGTCTGTCATAATATAATAGAGACAGTAGATCTAGCTGGTCTGTCACTGTATAATAGAGACAGTAGATCTAGCTGGTCTGTCATACTGTAATAGAGCCAGTAGATGTAGCTGGTCTGTCGTATTATAATAGAGACAGTATATCTAGCTGGTCTGTCATAATATAATAGAGACAGTAGATCTAGCTGGTCTGTCATAATATAACAGAGACAGTAGATCTAGCTGGTCTGGCATAATATAATAGAAACAGTAGAACTAGCTGGTTTGTCATAATATAATAGAGACAGTAGATCTAGCTGGTCTGTCATGTTATAATAGAGACAGTTGATCTAGCTGGTCTGTCATAATATAATAGAGACAGAAGATCTAGCTGGTCCGTCATAATGTAAAAGAGTCAGTAGATCTAGCTGGTCTGTCATAATATAATAGAGACAGTAGATCTAGCTGGTCTGTCATTTTATAATAGAGACAGTAGATCTAGCTGGTCTGTCATAATGTAATAGAGCCAGTAGATGTAGCTGGTCTGTCATATTATAATAGAGACAGTATATCTAGCTGGTCTGTCATAATATAATAGAGACAGTAGATCTAGCTGGTCTGTCATATTGTAGTAGAGACAGTAGATCTAGCTGGTCTGTCATAATATAATAGAGACAGTAGATCTAGCTGGTTTGTCATAATATAATAGAGACAGTAGATCTAGCTGGTCTGTCATAATATGATAGAGACAGTAGATCTAGCTGGTCTGGCATAATATAATAGAAACAGTAGAACTAGCTGGTTTGTCATAATATAATAGAGACAGTAGATCTAGCTGGTCTGTCATGTTATAATAGAGACAGTAGATCTAGCTGGTCTGTCATAATATAATAGAGACAGTTGATCTAGCTGGTCCGTCATAATGTAAAAGAGTCAGTAGATCTAGCTGGTCTGTCATAATATAATAGAGACAGTAGATCTAGCTGGTCTGTCATTTTATAATAGAGACAGTAGATCTAGCTGGTCTGTCATAATGTAATAGAGCCAGTAGATGTAGCTGGTCTGTCATATTAAAATAGAGACAGTATATCTAGCTGGTCTGTCATAATATAATAGAGACAGTAGATCTAGCTGGTCTGTCATATTGTAGTAGAGATAGTAGATCTAGCTGGTCTGTCATAATATAATAGAGACAGTAGATCTAGCTGGTTTGTCATAATATAATAGAGACAGTAGATCTAGCTGGTCTGTCATAATATGATAGAGACAGTAGATCTAGCTGGTCTGTCATATTGTAATAGAGACAGTAGATCAAGCTGGTCTGTCATAATATAATAGAGACAGTAGATCTAGCAGGTCTGTCGTAATATAATAGAGACAGTAGATCTAGCTGGTCTGTCATAATATAACAGAGACAGTAGATCTAGCTGGTCTGTCATTTTATAATTGAGACAGTAGATCTAGCTGGTCTGTCATAATATAATAGGGACAGTAGATGTAGCTGGTATGTCGTGTTATAATAGAGACAGTAGAGTTAGCTGGTCTGTCATAATATAATAGAGACAGTAGATCTAGCTCGTCTGTCATGTTATAATAGAGACAGTAGAAACAGCTGGTCTGTCATAATATAATAGAGACGGTAGATTTAGCTGGTCTGTCATATTATAATAGAGACAGTAGATCAAGATGGTCTGTCATAATATAATAGAGACAGTAGATCTAGCAGGTCTGTCATAATATAATAGAGACAGTAGATCTAGCTGGTCTGTCATAATATAATAGAGACAGTAGATCCAGCCGGTCTGTCATAATATAATATCGACAGTAGATCTAGCAGGTCTGTCATAATATAACAGAGAGAGTAGATCTAGTTGGTCTGTCATAATATAATAGAGACAGTAGATCTAGCTGGTCTGTCATAATATAATAGAGGCAGTAGATCTAGCTGGTCTGTCATAATATAATAGAGACAGTAGATCTAGCTGGTCTGTCATAATATAATAGAGACAGTAGATCTAGCTTGTCTGACATAATATAATAAAGACAGTAGATCTAGCAGGTCTGTCATAATATAATAGAGACAGTAGATCTAGCTGGTCTGTCATAATATAATAGAGGCAGTAGATCTAGCTGGTCTGTCATATTATAATATCGACAGTAGATCTAGCTGGTCTGTCATAATATAACAGAGAGAGTAGATCTAGTTGGTCTGTCATAATATAATAGAGACAGATGATCTAGCTGGTCTGTCATTTTATAATTGAGACAGTAGATCTAGCTGGTCTGTCATAATATAATAGGGACAGTAGATGTAGCTGGTATGTCGTGTTATAATAGAGACAGTAGAGTTAGCTGGTCTGTTATAATATAATAGAGACAGTAGATCTAGTTGGTCTGTCAAAATATAATAGAGACAGTAGATCTAGCTGGTCTGTCATAATATAATAGAGACAGTAGATGTAGCTGGTCTGTCATATTATAATTGAGACAGTATATCTAGCTGGTCTGTCATAATATAATAGAGACAGTAGATCTAGCGTGTCTTTCATATTGTAGTAGAGACAGTAGATCTAGCTGGTCTGTCATAATATAATAGAGACAGTAGATCTAGCTGGTTTGTCATGATATAATAGAGACAGTAGATCTAGCTGGTCTGTCATAATATGATAGAGACAGTAGATCTAGCTGGTCTGTCATGTTATAATAGAGACAGTAGATCCAGCTGGTCTGTCATAATATAATAGAGACGGTAGATTTAGCTGGTCTGTCATATTGTAATAGAGACAGTAGATCAAGCTGGTCTGTCATAATATAATAGAGACAGTAGATCTAGCTGGTCTATCATAATGTAACAGAGAGAGTAGATCTAGTTGGTCTGTCATAATATAACAGAGAGAGTAGATCTAGCTGGTCTGTCATAATATAATAGAGACAGTAGATCTAGCTAGTCTGTAATAATATAATAGAGACAGTAGATCTAGCTGGTCTGTCATAATATAATTGAGTCAGTAGATCAAGCTGGTCTGTCATAATATCACAGAGACAGCAGATCTAGCTGGTCTGTCATAATATAATAGAGACAGTAGATCTAGCTGGTCTGTCATGTTATAATAGAGACAGTAGATCCAGCCGGTCTGTCATATTTTAATAGAGACAGTAGAGTTAGCTAGTCTGTAATAATATAATAGAGACAGTAGATCTAGCTGGTCTGTCATAATATAATTGAGTCAGTAGATCAAGCTGGTCTGTCATAATATCACAGAGACAGCAGATCTAGCTGGTCTGTCATAATATAATAGAGACAGTAGATCTAGCTGGTCTGTCATAATATAATAGGGACAGTAGATCTAGCTGGTCTGTCAAGTTATAATAGAGACAGTATATCCAGCTGGTCTGTCATAATATAATAGAGACAGTAGATCTAGCTCTTCTGACATAATATAATAGAGACAGTAGATCTAGCAGGTCTGTCATAATATAATAGAGACAGTAGATCTAGCTGGTCTGTCATAATATAATAGAGACAGTAGATCTAGCTGGTCTGTCATAATATAACAGAGAGAGTAGATCTAGTTGGTCTGTCATAATATAATAGAGACAGTAGAGTTAGCTGGTCTGTCATAATATAATAGAGACAGTAGATCTAGATGGTCTGTCATAATATAATAGAGACAGTAGATCTAGCAGGTCTATCATAATTTATTAGAGACTGTAGATGTAGGTGGTCTGTTATAATATGATAGAGGCAGTAGTTCTAGTTGGTCTGTCATAATATAACAGAGACAGTAGATGTAGCTCATTTGTCATAATATAATAGAGACAGTAGATCTAGCTGGTCTGTCATTGTATAATAGAGACAGTAGATCTAGCTGGTCTGTCATACTGTAATAGAGCCAGTAGATGTAGCTGGTCTGTCGTATTATAATAGAGACAGTATATCTAGCTGGTCTGGCATAATATTATAGAAACAGTAGATCTAGCTGGTTTGTCATAATATAATAGAGACAGTAGATCTAGCTGGTCTGTCATGTTATAATAGAGACAGTTGATCTAGCTGGTCTGTCATAATATAATAGAGACAGAAGATCTAGCTGGTCTGTCATAATGTAAAAGAGTCAGTATATCTAGCTGGTCTGTCATAATATAATAGAGACAGTACATCTAGCTGGTCTGTCATATTGTAGTAGAGACAGTAGATCTAGCTGGTCTGTCATAATATAATAGAGACAGTAGATCTAGCTGGTTTGTCATGATATAATAGAGACAGTAGATCTAGCTGGTCTGTCATAATATGATAGAGACAGTAGATCTAGCTGGTCTGTCATGTTATAATAGAGACAGTAGATCCAGCTGGTCTGTCATAATATAATAGAGACGGTAGATTTAGCTGGTCTGTCATATTGTAATAGAGACAGTAGATCAAGCTGGTCTGTCATAATATAATAGAGACAGTAGATCTAGCAGGTCTATCATAATGTAACAGAGACAGTAGATCTAGCTGGTCTGTCATAATATAACAAAGAGAGTAGATCTAGTTGGTCTGTCATAATATAACAGAGAGAGTAGATCTAGCTGGTCTGTCATAATATAATAGAGACAGTAGATCTAGCTAGTCTGTAATAATATAATAGAGACAGTAGATCTAGCTGGTCTGTCATAATATAATTGAGTCAGTAGATCAAGCTGGTCTGTCATAATATCACAGAGACAGCAGATCTAGCTGGTCTGTCATAATATAATAGAGACAGTAGATCTAGCTGGTCTGTCATGTTATAATAGAGACAGTAGATCCAGCCGGTCTGTCATGTTATAATAGAGACAGTAGATCCAGCCGGTCTGTCATAATATAATAGAGACAGTAGATCTAGCAGGTCTGTCATAATATAGAGACAGTAGATCTAGCAGGTCTGTCATAATATAATAGAGACAGTAGATCTAGCTGGTCTGTCATAATATAATAGAGGCAGTAGATCTAGCTGGTCTGTCATAATATAATAGAGACAGTAGATCTAGCTGGTCTGTCATAATATAATAGAGACAGTAGATCTAGCTTGTCTGACATAATATAATAAAGACAGTAGATCTAGCAGGTCTGTCATAATATAATAGAGACAGTAGATCTAGCTGGTCTGTCATATTATAATATCGACAGTAGATCTAGCTGGTCTGTCATAATATAACAGAGAGAGTAGATCTAGTTGGTCTGTCATAATATAATAGAGACAGATGATCTAGCTGGTCTGTCATTTTATAATTGAGACAGTAGATCTAGCTGGTCTGTCATAATATAATAGGGACAGTAGATGTAGCTGGTATGTCGTGTTATAATAGAGACAGTAGATCTAGCGTGTCTTTCATATTGTAGTAGAGACAGTAGATCTAGCTGGTCTGTCATAATATAATAGAGACAGTAGATCTAGCTGGTTTGTCATGATATAATAGAGACAGTAGATCTAGCTGGTCTCTCATAATATGATAGAGACAGTAGATCTAGCTGGTCTGTCATGTTATAATAGAGACAGTAGATCCAGCTGGTCTGTCATAATATAATAGAGACGGTAGATTTAGCTGGTCTGTCATATTGTAATAGAGACAGTAGATCAAGCTGGTCTGTCATAATATAATAGAGACAGTAGATCTAGCAGGTCTATCATAATGTAACAGAGAGAGTAGATCTAGTTGGTCTGTCATAATATAACAGAGAGAGTAGATCTAGCTGGTCTGTCATAATATAATAGAGACAGTAGATCTAGCTAGTCTGTAATAATATAATAGAGACAGTAGATCTAGCTGGTCTGTCATAATATAATTGAGTCAGTAGATCAAGCTGGTCTGTCATAATATCACAGAGACAGCAGATCTAGCTGGTCTGTCATAATATAATAGAGACAGTAGATCTAGCTGGTCTGTCATGTTATAATAGAGACAGTAGATCCAGCCGGTCTGTCATATTTTAATAGAGACAGTAGAGTTAGCTAGTCTGTAATAATATAATAGAGACAGTAGATCTAGCTGGTCTGTCATAATATAATTGAGTCAGTAGATCAAGCTGGTCTGTCATAATATCACAGAGACAGCAGATCTAGCTGGTCTGTCATAATATAATAGAGACAGTAGATCTAGCTGGTCTGTCATAATATAATAGAGACTGTAGATCTAGCTGGTCTGTCATAATATAATAGGGACAGTAGATCTAGCTGGTCTGTCAAGTTATAATAGAGACAGTATATCCAGCTGGTCTGTCAAAATATAATAGAGACAGTAGATCTAGCTCTTCTGACATAATATAATAGAGACAGTAGATCTAGCAGGTCTGTCATAATATAATAGAGACAGTAGATCTAGCTGGTCTGTCATAATATAATAGAGACAGTAGATCTAGCTGGTCTGTCATATTATAATATCGACAGTAGATCTAGCTGGTCTGTCATAATATAATAGGGACAGTAGATGTAGCTGGTATGTCGTGTTAAAATAGAGACAGTAGAGTTAGCTGGTCTGTCATAATATAATAGAGACAGTAGATCTAGATGGTCTGTCATAATATAATAGAGACAGTAGATCTAGCAGGTCTATCATAATTTATTAGAGACTGTAGATGTAGGTGGTCTGTTATAATATGATAGAGGCAGTAGTTCTAGTTGGTCTGTCATAATATAACAGAGACAGTAGATGTAGCTCATTTGTCATAATATAATAGAGACAGTAGATCTAGCTGGTCTGTCATTGTATAATAGAGACAGTAGATCTAGCTGGTCTGTCATACTGTAATAGAGCCAGTAGATGTAGCTGGTCTGTCATATTATAATAGAGACAGTATATCTAGCTGGTCTGTCATAATATAATAGAGACAGTAGATCTAGCTGGTCTGTCATAATATAACAGAGACAGTAGATCTAGCTGGTCTGGCATAATATAATAGAAACAGTAGAACTAGCTGGTTTGTCATAATATAATAGAGACAGTAGATCTAGCTGGTCTGTCATGTTATAATAGAGACAGTTGATCTAGCTGGTCTGTCATAATATAATAGAGACAGAAGATCTAGCTGCTCCGTCATAATGTAAAAGAGTCAGTAGATCTAGCTGGTCTGTCATAATATAATAGAGACAGTAGATCTAGCTGGTCTGTCATTTTATAATAGAGACAGTAGATCTAGCTGGTCTGTCATAATGTAATAGAGCCAGTAGATGTAGCTGGTCTGTCATATTATAATAGAGACAGTATATCTAGCTGGTCTGTCATAATATAATAGAGACAGTAGATCTAGCTGGTCTGTCATATTGTAGTAGAGACAGTAGATCTAGCTGGTCTGTCATAATATAATAGAGACAGTAGATCTAGCTGGTTTGTCATAATATAATAGAGACAGTAGATCTAGCTGGTCTGTCATAATATGATAGAGACAGTAGATCTAGCTGGTCTGTCATATTGTAATAGAGACAGTAGATCAAGCTGGTCTGTCATAATATAATAGAGACAGTAGATCTAGCAGGTCTATCATAATATAACATAGAGAGTAGATCTAGTTGGTCTGTCATAATATAACAGAGACAGTAGATCTAGCTAGTCTGTAATAATATAATAGAGACAGTAGATCTAGCTGGTCTGTAATAATATAATAGAGACAGTAGATCTAGCGGGTCTGTCATAATATAACAGAGACCGTAGATCTAGCTTGTTGTCATAATATAATAGAGACAGTAGATCTAGCTGGTCTGTCGTGTTATAATATAGACAGTAGATCTAGCTGGTCTGTCATAATATAATAGAGACAGAAGATCTAGCTGGTCTGTCATTTTATAATTGAGACAGTAGATCTAGCTGGTCTGTCATAATATAATAGGGACAGTAGATGTAGCTGGTATGTCGTGTTATAATAGAGACAGTAGAGTTAGCTGGTCTGTCATAATATAATAGAGACAGTAGATCTAGCTCGTCTGTCATGTTATAATAGAGACAGTAGAAACAGCTGGTCTGTCATAATATAATAGAGACGGTAGATTTAGCTGGTCTGTCATATTATAATAGAGACAGTAGATCAAGCTGGTCTGTCATAATATAATAGAGACAGTAGATCTAGCAGGTCTGTCATAATATAATAGAGGCAGTAGATCTAGCTGGTCTGTCATAATATAATAGAGACAGTAGATCTAGCTAGTCTGTAATAATATAATAGAGACAGTAGAGTTAGCTGGTCTGTCATAATATAATAGAGACAGTAGATCTAGATGGTCTGTCATAATATAATAGAGACAGTAGATCTAGCAGGTCTATCATAATATATTAGAGACTGTAGATGTAGGTGGTCTGTTATAATATGATAGAGGCAGTAGTTCTAGTTGGTCTGTCATAATATAACAGAGACAGTAGATGTAGCTCATCTGTCATAATATAATAGAGACAGTAGATCTAGCTGGTCTGTCATAATATAATAGAGACAGTATATCTAGCTGGTCTGTCATAATATAATAGAGACAGTAGATCTAGCTGGTCTGTCATAATATAACAGAGACAGTAGATCTAGCTGGTCTGGCATAATATTATAGAAACAGTAGATCTAGCTGGTTTGTCATAATATAATAGAGACAGTAGATCTAGCTGGTCTGTCATGTTATAATAGAGACAGTTGATCTAGCTGGTCTGTCATAATATAATAGAGACAGAAGATCTAGCTGGTCTGTCATAATGTAATAGAGTCAGTAGATCTAGCTGGTCTGTCATAATATAATAGAGACAGTAGATCTAGCTGGTCTGTCATTTTATAATAGAGACAGTAGATCTATCTGGTCTTTCATAATATAATAGAGCCAGTAGATGTAGCTGGTCTGTCATATTATAATAGAGACAGTATATCTAGCTGGTCTGTCATAATATAATAGAGACAGTACATCTAGCTGGTCTGTCATATTGTAGTAGAGACAGTAGATCTAGCTGGTCTGTCATAATATAATAGAGACAGTAGATCTAGCTGGTCTGTCATAATATGATAGAGACAGTAGATCTAGCTGGTCTGTCATGTTATAATAGAGACAGTAGATCCAGCTGGTCTGTCATAATATAATAGAGACGGTAGAGTTAGCAAGTCTATCATAATATAACAGAGAGAGTAGATCTAGCTGGTCTGTCATAATATAACAAAGAGAGTAGATCTAGTTGGTCTGTCATAATATAACAGAGAGAGTAGATCTAGTTGGTCTGTCATAATATAATAGAGACAGTAGATCTAGCTAGTCTGTAATAATATAATAGAGACAGTAGATCTAGCTGGTCTGTCATAATATAATTGAGTCAGTAGATCAAGCTGGTCTGTCATAATATCACAGAGACAGCAGATCTAGCTGGTCTGTCATAATATAATAGAGACAGTAGATCTAGCTGGTCTGTCATGTTATAATAGAGACAGTAGATCCAGCCGGTCTGTCATATTTTAATAGAGACAGTAGAGTTAGCTAGTCTGTAATAATATAATAGAGACAGTAGATCTAGCTGGTCTGTCGTGTTATAATAGAGACAGTAGATCTAGCTGGTCTGTCATAATATAATAGAAACAGAAGATCTAGCTGGTCTGTCATTTTATAATTGAGACAGTAGATCTAGCTGGTCTGTCATAATATAATAGGGACAGTAGATGTAGCTGGTATGTCGTGTTATAATAGAGACAGTAGAGTTAGCTGGTTTGTCATAATATAATAGAGACAGTAGATCTAGCTGGTCTGTCATGTTATAATAGAGACAGTAGATCCAGCTGGTCTGGCATAATATAATAGAGACGGTAGATTTAGCTGGTCTGTCATATTATAATAGAGATAGTAGATCAAGCTGGTCTGTCATAATATAGAGACAATAGATCTAGCAGGTCTGTCATAATATAATAGAGACAGTAGATCTAGCTGGTCTGTCATAATATAATAGAGACAGTAGATCTAGCTGGTCTGACATAATATAATAAAGACAGTAGATCTAGCAGGTCTGTCATAAAATAATAGAGACAGTAGATCTAGCTGGTCTGTCATAATATAATAGAGGCAGTAGATCTAGCTGGTCTGTCATATTATAATATCGACAGTAGATCTAGCTGGTCTGTCATAATATAACAGAGAGAGTAGATCTAGTTGGTCTGTCATAATATAATAGAGACAGTAGATCTAGCTGGTCTGTCATTTTATAATTGAGACAGTAGATCTAGCTGGTCTGTCATAATATAATAGGGACAGTAGATGTAGCTGGTATGTCGTGTTATAATAGAGACAGTAGAGTTAGCTGGTATGTCGTGTTATAATAGAGACAGTAGAGTTAGCTGGTCTGTCATAATATAATAGAGACAGTAGATCTAGTTGGTCTGTCAAAATATAATAGAGACAGTAGATCTAGCTGGTCTGTCATAATATAACAGAGACAGTAGATGTAGCTGGTCTGTCATATTATAATAGAGACAGTATATCTAGCTGGTCTGTCATAATATAATAGAGACGGTAGATTTAGCTGGTCTGTCATATTATAATAGAGACAGTAGATCAAGCTGGTCTGTCATAATATAATAGAGACAGTAGATCTAGCTGGTCTGTCATAATATAATAGAGACAGTAGATCTAGCTGGTCTTTCATATTGTAGTAGAGACAGTAGATCTAGCTGGTCTGTCATAATATAATAGAGACAGTAGATCTAGCTGGTTTGTCATAATATAATAGAGACTGTAGATCTAGCTGGTCTGTCATAATATAATAGGGACAGTAGATCTAGCTGGTCTGTCATGTTATAATAGAGACAGTATATCCAGCTGGTCTGTCATAATATAATAGAGACGGTAGATTTAGCTGGTCTGTCATATTATAATAGAGACAGTAGATCAAGCTGGTCTGTCATAATATAATAGAGACAGTAGATCTAGCTGGTCTGTCATAATATAATAGAGACAGTAGATCTAGCTGGTCTGTCATATATTAATATCGACAGTAGATCTAGCTGGTCTGTCATAATATAACAGAGAGAGTAGATCTAGTTGGTCTGTCATAATATAATAGAGACGGTAGATTTAGCTGGTCTGTAATATTATAATAGAGACAGTAGATCTAGCTAGTCTGTAATAATATAATAGAGACAGTAGATCTAGCTGGTCTGTCATAATATAACAGAGACAGTAGATCTAGAGGGTCTGTCATAATATAATAGAGACAGTAGATCTAGCTGGTCTGTCATAATATAACAGAGACAGTAGATCTAGCTGGTCTGTCATAATATAATAGAGACAGAAGATCTAGCTGGTATTTCGTGGTATAATAGAGACAGTAGAGTTAGCTGGTCTGGCATAATATAATAGAGACAGTAGATCTAGTTGGTCTGTCATAATATAATAGAGACAGTAGATCTAGCTGGTCTGTCATAATATAATAGAGACAGTAGATCTAGCTGGTCTGTCATGTTATAATAGAGACAGTAGATCCAGCTGGTCTGTCATATTTCAATAGAGACAGTAGATCAAGCTGGTCTGTCATAATATAATAGAGACAGTAGATCTAGCTGGTCTGTCATATTATAATAGAGACAGTAGATCTAGCAGGTCTGTCATAATATAATAGAGACAGTAGATCTAGCTGGTCAGTCATAATATAATAGAGACAGTAGATCTAGCTGGTCTGTCATAATATAATAGAGACAGTAGATCTAGCAGGTCTGTCATAATATAATAGAGACAGTAGATCTAGCTGGTCTGTCATAATATAATAGAGACAGTAGATCTAGCTGGTCTGTCATATTATAATATCGACAGTAGATCTAGCTGGTCTGTCAAAATATAACAGAGAGAGTAGATCTAGTTGGTCTGTCATAATATAATAGAGACAGTAGATCTAGCTGGTCTGTCATTTTATAATTGAGACAGTAGATCTAGCTGGTCTGTCATAATATAATAGGGACAGTAGATGTAGCTGGTATGTCGTGTTATAATAGAGACAGTAGAGTTAGCTGGTCTGTCATAATATAATAGAGACAGTAGATCTAGATGGTCTGTCATAATATAATAGAGACAGTAGATCTAGCAGGTCTATCATAATTTATTAGAGACTGTAGATGTAGGTGTTCTGTTATAATATGATAGAGGCAGTAGTTCTAGTTGGTCTGTCATAATATAACAGAGACAGTAGATGTTGCTCATCTGTCATAATATAATAGAGACAGTAGATCTAGCTGGTCTGTCATAATATAATAGAGACAGTAGATCTAGCTGGTCTGTCATTGTATAATAGAGCCAGTAGATGTAGCTGGTCTGTCGTATTATAATAGAGACAGTATATCTAGCTGGTCTGTCATAATATAATAGAGCCAGTAGATCTAGCTGGTCTGTCATAATATAACAGAGACAGTAGATCTAGCTGGTCTGGCATAATATAATAGAAACAGTAGAACTAGCTGGTTTGTCATAATATAATAGAGACAGTAGATCTAGCTGGTCTGTCATGTTATAATAGAGACAGTTGATCTAGCTGGTCTGTCATAATATAATAGAGACAGAAGATCTAGCTGGTCCGTCATAATGTAAAAGAGTCAGTAGATCTAGCTGGTCTGTCATAATATAATAGAGACAGTAGATCTAGCTGGTCTGTCATAATATAATAGAGACAGTAGATCTAGCTGGTTTGTCATAATATAATAGAGACAGTAGATCTAGCAGGTCTATCATAATATAACATAGAGAGTAGATCTAGTTGGTCTGTCATAATATAACAGAGAACGTAGATCTAGCTTGTTTGTCATAATATAATAGAGACAGTAGATCTAGCTGGTCTGTCGTGTTATAATATAGACAGTAGATCTAGCTGGTCTGTCATAATATAATAGAGACAGAAGATCTAGCTGGTCTGTCATTTTATAATTGAGACAGTAGATCTAGCTGGTCTGTCATAATATAATAGGGACAGTAGATGTAGCTGGTATGTCGTGTTATAATAGAGACAGTAGTGTTAGCTGGTCTGTCATAATATAAGAGACAGTAGATCTAGCTCGTCTGTCATGTTATAATAGAGACAGTAGAAACAGCTGGTCTGTCATAATATAATAGAGACGGTAGATTTAGCTGGTCTGTCATATTATAATAGAGACAGTAGATCAAGCTGGTCTGTCATAATATAATAGAGACAGTAGATCTAGCAGGTCTGTCATAATATAATAGAGACAGTAGATCTAGCTGGTCTGTCATAATATAATAGAGACAGTAGATCTAGCTGGTCTGTCATATTATAATATCGACAGTAGATCTAGCTGGTCTGTCATAATATAACAGAGAGAGTAGATCTAGTTGGTCTGTCATAATATAATAGAGACAGTAGATCTAGCTGGTCTGTCATTTTATAATTGAGACAGTAGATCTAGCTGGTCTGTCATAATATAATAGGGACAGTAAATGTAGCTGGTATGTTGTGTTATAATAGAGACAGTAGAGTTAGCTGGTCTGTCATAATATAATAGAGACAGTAGATCTAGATGGTCTGTCATAATATAATAGAGACAGTAGATCTCGCAGGTCTATCATAATATATTAGAGACTGTAGATGTAGGTGGTCTGTTATAATATGATAGAGGCAGTAGTTCTAGTTGGTCTGTCATAATATAACAGAGACAGTAGATGTAGCTCATCTGTCATAATATAATAGAGACAGTAGATCTAGCTGGTCTGTCATAATATAACAGAGACAGTAGATCTAGCTGGTCTGGCATAATATTATAGAAACAGTAGATCTAGCTGGTTTGTCATAATATATAATAGAGACAGTAGATCTAGCTGGTCTGTCATGTTATAATAGAGACAGTTGATCTAGCTGGTCTGTCATAATATAATAGAGACAGAAGATCTAGCTGGTCTGTCATAATATAATTGAGTCAGTAGATCAAGCTGGTCTGTCATAATATCACAGAGACAGCAGATCTAGCTGGTCTGTCATAATATAATAGAGACAGTAGATCTAGCTGGTCTGTCATGTTATAATAGAGAGAGTAGATCTAGCTGGTCTGTCATAATATAATTGAGTCAGTAGATCAAGCTGGTCTGTCATAATATCACAGAGACAGCAGATCTAGCTGGTCTGTCATAATATAATAGAGACAGTAGATCTAGCTGGTCTGTCATGTTATAATAGAGACAGTAGATCCAGCCGGTCTGTCATATTTTAATAGAGACAGTAGAGTTAGCTAGTCTGTAATAATATAATAGAGACAGTAGATCTAGCTGGTCTGTCATAATATAATAGAAACAGAAGATCTAGCTGGTCTGTCATTTTATAATTGAGACAGTAGATCTAGCTGGTCTGTCATAATATAATAGGGACAGCAGATGTAGCTGGTATGTCGTGTTATAATAGAGACAGTAGAGTTAGCTGGTCTGTCATAATATAATAGAGACAGTAGATCTAGCTGGTCTGTCATGTTATAATAGAGACAGTAGATCCAGCTGGTCTGGCATAATATAATAGAGACGGTAGATTTAGCTGGTCTGTCATATTAAAATAGAGATAGTAGATCAAGCTGGTCTGTCATAATATAGAGACAGTAGATCTAGCAGGTCTGTCATAATATAATAGAGACAGTAGATCTAGCTGGTCTGTCATAATATAATAGAGACAGTAGATCTAGCTGGTCTGTCATAATATAATAAAGACAGTAGATCTAGCAGGTCTGTCATAATATAATAGAGACAGTAGATCTAGCTGGTCTGTCATAATATAATAGAGGCAGTAGATCTAGCTGGTCTGTCATATTATAATATCGACAGTAGATCTAGCTGGTCTGTCATAATATAACAGAGAGAGTAGATCTAGTTGGTCTGTCATAATATAATAGAGACAGTAGATCTAGCTGGTCTGTCATTTTATAATAGAGACAGTAGATCTAGCTGGTCTGTCATAATATAATAGGGACAGTAGATGTAGCTGGTATGTTGTGTTATAATAGAGACAGTAGAGTTAGCTGGTCTGTCATAATATAATAGAGACAGTAGATCTAGCTGGTCTGTCATTGTATGATAGAGACAGTAGATCTAGCTGGTCTGTCATACTGTAATAGAGCCAGTAGATGTAGCTGGTCTGTCGTATTATAATAGAGACAGTATATCTAGCTGGTCTGTCATAATATAATAGAGACAGTAGATCTAGCTGGTCTGTCATAATATAACAGAGACAGTAGATCTAGCTGGTCTGGCATAATATAATAGAAACAGTAGAACTAGCTGTTTTGTCATAATATAATAGAGACAGTAGATCTAGCTGGTCTGTCATGTTATAATAGAGACAGTTGATCTAGCTGGTCTGTCATAATATAATAGAGACAGAAGATCTAGCTGGTCCGTCATAATGTAAAAGAGTCAGTAGATCAAGCTGGTCTGTCATAATATCACAGAGACAGCAGATCTAGCTGGTCTGTCATAATATAATAGAGACAGTAGATCTAGCTGGTCTGTCATGTTATAATAGAGAGAGTAGATCTAGCTGGTCTGTCATAATATAATTGAGTCAGTAGATCAAGCTGGTCTGTCATAATATCACAGAGACAGCAGATCTAGCTGGTCTGTCATAATATAATAGAGACAGTAGATCTAGCTGGTCTGTCATGTTATAATAGAGACAGTAGATCCAGCCGGTCTGTCATATTTTAATAGAGACAGTAGAGTTAGCTAGTCTGTAATAATATAATAGAGACAGTAGATCTAGCTGGTCTGTCATAATATAATAGAAACAGAAGATCTAGCTGGTCTGTCATTTTATAATTGAGACAGTAGATCTAGCTGGTCTGTCATAATATAATAGGGACAGCAGATGTAGCTGGTATGTCGTGTTATAATAGAGACAGTAGAGTTAGCTGGTCTGTCATAATATAATAGAGACAGTAGATCTAGCTGGTCTGTCATGTTATAATAGAGACAGTAGATCCAGCTGGTCTGGCATAATATAATAGAGACGGTAGATTTAGCTGGTCTGTCATATTAAAATAGAGATAGTAGATCAAGCTGGTCTGTCATAATATAGAGACAGTAGATCTAGCAGGTCTGTCATAATATAATAGAGACAGTAGATCTAGCTGGTCTGTCATAATATAATAGAGACAGTAGATCTAGCTGGTCTGTCATAATATAATAAAGACAGTAGATCTAGCAGGTCTGTCATAATATAATAGAGACAGTAGATCTAGCTGGTCTGTCATAATATAATAGAGGCAGTAGATCTAGCTGGTCTGTCATATTATAATATCGACAGTAGATCTAGCTGGTCTGTCATAATATAACAGAGAGAGTAGATCTAGTTGGTCTGTCATAATATAATAGAGACAGTAGATCTAGCTGGTCTGTCATTTTATAATAGAGACAGTAGATCTAGCTGGTCTGTCATAATATAATAGGGACAGTAGATGTAGCTGGTATGTTGTGTTATAATAGAGACAGTAGAGTTAGCTGGTCTGTCATAATATAATAGAGACAGTAGATCTAGCTGGTCTGTCATTGTATAATAGAGACAGTAGATCTAGCTGGTCTGTCATACTGTAATAGAGCCAGTAGATGTAGCTGGTCTGTCGTATTATAATAGAGACAGTATATCTAGCTGGTCTGTCATAATATAATAGAGACAGTAGATCTAGCTGGTCTGTCATAATATAACAGAGACAGTAGATCTAGCTGGTCTGTCATAATATAATTGAGTCAGTAGATCAAGCTGGTCTGTCATAATATCACAGAGACAGCAGATCTAGCTGGTCTGTCATAATATAATAGAGACAGTAGATCTAGCTGGTCTGTCATGTTATAATAGAGAGAGTAGATCTAGCTGGTCTGTCATAATATAATTGAGTCAGTAGATCAAGCTGGTCTGTCATAATATCACAGAGACAGCAGATCTAGCTGGTCTGTCATAATATAATAGAGACAGTAGATCTAGCTGGTCTGTCATGTTATAATAGAGACAGTAGATCCAGCCGGTCTGTCATATTTTAATAGAGACAGTAGAGTTAGCTAGTCTGTAATAATATAATAGAGACAGTAGATCTAGCTGGTCTGTCATAATATAATAGAAACAGAAGATCTAGCTGGTCTGTCATTTTATAATTGAGACAGTAGATCTAGCTGGTCTGTCATAATATAATAGGGACAGCAGATGTAGCTGGTATGTCGTGTTATAATAGAGACAGTAGAGTTAGCTGGTCTGTCATAATATAATAGAGACAGTAGATCTAGCTGGTCTGTCATGTTATAATAGAGACAGTAGATCCAGCTGGTCTGGCATAATATAATAGAGACGGTAGATTTAGCTGGTCTGTCATATTAAAATAGAGATAGTAGATCAAGCTGGTCTGTCATAATATAGAGACAGTAGATCTAGCAGGTCTGTCATAATATAATAGAGACAGTAGATCTAGCTGGTCTGTCATAATATAATAGAGACAGTAGATCTAGCTGGTCTGTCATAATATAATAAAGACAGTAGATCTAGCTGGTCTGTCATAATATAATAGAGACAGTAGATCTAGCTGGTCTGTCATAATATAATAGAGGCAGTAGATCTAGCTGGTCTGTCATATTATAATATCGACAGTAGATCTAGCTGGTCTGTCATAATATAACAGAGAGAGTAGATCTAGCTGGTCTGTCATAATATAATAGAGGCAGTAGATCTAGCTGGTCTGTCATATTATAATATCGACAGTAGATCTAGCTGGTCTGTCATAATATAACAGAGAGAGTAGATCTAGTTGGTCTGTCATAATATAATAGAGACAGTAGATCTAGCTGGTCTGTCATTTTATAATAGAGACAGTAGATCTAGCTGGTCTGTCATAATATAATAGGGACAGTAGATGTAGCTGGTATGTTGTGTTATAATAGAGACAGTAGAGTTAGCTGGTCTGTCATAATATAATAGAGACAGTAGATCTAGCTGGTCTGTCATTGTATAATAGAGACAGTAGATCTAGCTGGTCTGTCATACTGTAATAGAGCCAGTAGATGTAGCTGGTCTGTCGTATTATAATAGAGACAGTATATCTAGCTGGTCTGTCATAATATAATAGAGACAGTAGATCTAGCTGGTCTGTCATAATATAACAGAGACAGTAGATCTAGCTGGTCTGGCATAATATAATAGAAACAGTAGAACTAGCTGTTTTGTCATAATATAATAGAGACAGTAGATCTAGCTGGTCTGTCATGTTATAATAGAGACAGTTGATCTAGCTGGTCTGTCATAATATAATAGAGACAGAAGATCTAGCTGGTCCGTCATAATGTAAAAGAGTCAGTAGATCTAGCTGGTCTGTCATAATATAATAGAGACAGTAGATCTAGCTGGTCTGTCATAATATAATAGAGACAGTAGATCTAGCTGGTTTGTCATAATATAATAGAGACAGTAGATCTAGCAGGTCTATCATAATATAACATAGAGAGTAGATCTAGTTGGTCTGTCATAATATAACAGAGAACGTAGATCTAGCTTGTTTGTCATAATATAATAGAGACAGTAGATCTAGCTGGTCTGTCGTGTTATAATATAGACAGTAGATCTAGCTGGTCTGTCATAATATAATAGAGACAGAAGATCTAGCTGGTCTGTCATTTTATAATTGAGACAGTAGATCTAGCTGGTCTGTCATAATATAATAGGGACAGTAGATGTAGCTGGTATGTCGTGTTATAATAGAGACAGTAGTGTTAGCTGGTCTGTCATAATATAAGAGACAGTAGATCTAGCTCGTCTGTCATGTTATAATAGAGACAGTAGAAACAGCTGGTCTGTCATAATATAATAGAGACAGTAGATCAAGCTGGTCTGTCATAATATAATAGAGACAGTAGATCTAGCAGGTCTGTCATAATATAATAGAGACAGTAGATCTAGCTGGTCTGTCATAATATAATAGAGACAGTAGATCTAGCTGGTCTGTCATATTATAATATCGACAGTAGATCTAGCTGGTCTGTCATAATATAACAGAGAGAGTAGATCTAGTTGGTCTGTCATAATATAATAGAGACAGTAGATCTAGCTGGTCTGTCATTTTATAATTGAGACAGTAGATCTAGCTGGTCTGTCATAATATAATAGGGACAGTAAATGTAGCTGGTATGTTGTGTTATAATAGAGACAGTAGAGTTAGCTGGTCTGTCATAATATAATAGAGACAGTAGATCTAGATGGTCTGTCATAATATAATAGAGACAGTAGATCTAGCAGGTCTATCATAATATATTAGAGACTGTAGATGTAGGTGGTCTGTTATAATATGATAGAGGCAGTAGTTCTAGTTGGTCTGTCATAATATAACAGAGACAGTAGATGTAGCTCATCTGTCATAATATAATAGAGACAGTAGATCTAGCTGGTCTGTCATAATATAACAGAGACAGTAGATCTAGCTGGTCTGGCATAATATTATAGAAACAGTAGATCTAGCTGGTTTGTCATAATATATAATAGAGACAGTAGATCTAGCTGGTCTGTCATGTTATAATAGAGACAGTTGATCTAGCTGGTCTGTCATAATATAATAGAGACAGAAGATCTAGCTGGTCTGTCATAATATAATTGAGTCAGTAGATCAAGCTGGTCTGTCATAATATCACAGAGACAGCAGATCTAGCTGGTCTGTCATAATATAATAGAGACAGTAGATCTAGCTGGTCTGTCATGTTATAATAGAGAGAGTAGATCTAGCTGGTCTGTCATAATATAATTGAGTCAGTAGATCAAGCTGGTCTGTCATAATATCACAGAGACAGCAGATCTAGCTGGTCTGTCATAATATAATAGAGACAGTAGATCTAGCTGGTCTGTCATGTTATAATAGAGACAGTAGATCCAGCCGGTCTGTCATATTTTAATAGAGACAGTAGAGTTAGCTAGTCTGTAATAATATAATAGAGACAGTAGATCTAGCTGGTCTGTCATAATATAATAGAAACAGAAGATCTAGCTGGTCTGTCATTTTATAATTGAGACAGTAGATCTAGCTGGTCTGTCATAATATAATAGGGACAGCAGATGTAGCTGGTATGTCGTGTTATAATAGAGACAGTAGAGTTAGCTGGTCTGTCATAATATAATAGAGACAGTAGATCTAGCTGGTCTGTCATAATATAATAGAGACAGTAGATCTAGCTGGTCTGTCATAATATAACAGAGACAGTAGATCTAGCTGGTCTGGCATAATATAATAGAAACAGTAGAACTAGCTGTTTTGTCATAATATAATAGAGACAGTAGATCTAGCTGGTCTGTCATGTTATAATAGAGACAGTTGATCTAGCTGGTCTGTCATAATATAATAGAGACAGAAGATCTAGCTGGTCCGTCATAATGTAAAAGAGTCAGTAGATCTAGCTGGTCTGTCATAATATAATAGAGACAGTAGATCTAGCTGGTCTGTCATAATATAATAGAGACAGTAGATCTAGCTGGTTTGTCATAATATAATAGAGACAGTAGATCTAGCAGGTCTATCATAATATAACATAGAGAGTAGATCTAGTTGGTCTGTCATAATATAACAGAGAACGTAGATCTAGCTTGTTTGTCATAATATAATAGAGACAGTAGATCTAGCTGGTCTGTCGTGTTATAATATAGACAGTAGATCTAGCTGGTCTGTCATAATATAATAGAGACAGAAGATCTAGCTGGTCTGTCATTTTATAATTGAGACAGTAGATCTAGCTGGTCTGTCATAATATAATAGGGACAGTAGATGTAGCTGGTATGTCGTGTTATAATAGAGACAGTAGTGTTAGCTGGTCTGTCATAATATAAGAGACAGTAGATCTAGCTCGTCTGTCATGTTATAATAGAGACAGTAGAAACAGCTGGTCTGTCATAATATAATAGAGACAGTAGATCAAGCTGGTCTGTCATAATATAATAGAGACAGTAGATCTAGCAGGTCTGTCATAATATAATAGAGACAGTAGATCTAGCTGGTCTGTCATAATATAATAGAGACAGTAGATCTAGCTGGTCTGTCATATTATAATATCGACAGTAGATCTAGCTGGTCTGTCATAATATAACAGAGAGAGTAGATCTAGTTGGTCTGTCATAATATAATAGAGACAGTAGATCTAGCTGGTCTGTCATTTTATAATTGAGACAGTAGATCTAGCTGGTCTGTCATAATATAATAGGGACAGTAAATGTAGCTGGTATGTTGTGTTATAATAGAGACAGTAGAGTTAGCTGGTCTGTCATAATATAATAGAGACAGTAGATCTAGATGGTCTGTCATAATATAATAGAGACAGTAGATCTAGCAGGTCTATCATAATATATTAGAGACTGTAGATGTAGGTGGTCTGTTATAATATGATAGAGGCAGTAGTTCTAGTTGGTCTGTCATAATATAACAGAGACAGTAGATGTAGCTCATCTGTCATAATATAATAGAGACAGTAGATCTAGCTGGTCTGTCATAATATAACAGAGACAGTAGATCTAGCTGGTCTGGCATAATATTATAGAAACAGTAGATCTAGCTGGTTTGTCATAATATATAATAGAGACAGTAGATCTAGCTGGTCTGTCATGTTATAATAGAGACAGTTGATCTAGCTGGTCTGTCATAATATAATAGAGACAGAAGATCTAGCTGGTCTGTCATAATATAATTGAGTCAGTAGATCAAGCTGGTCTGTCATAATATCACAGAGACAGCAGATCTAGCTGGTCTGTCATAATATAATAGAGACAGTAGATCTAGCTGGTCTGTCATGTTATAATAGAGAGAGTAGATCTAGCTGGTCTGTCATAATATAATTGAGTCAGTAGATCAAGCTGGTCTGTCATAATATCACAGAGACAGCAGATCTAGCTGGTCTGTCATAATATAATAGAGACAGTAGATCTAGCTGGTCTGTCATGTTATAATAGAGACAGTAGATCCAGCCGGTCTGTCATATTTTAATAGAGACAGTAGAGTTAGCTAGTCTGTAATAATATAATAGAGACAGTAGATCTAGCTGGTCTGTCATAATATAATAGTAACAGAAGATCTAGCTGGTCTGTCATTTTATAATTGAGACAGTAGATCTAGCTGGTCTGTCATAATATAATAGGGACAGCAGATGTAGCTGGTATGTCGTGTTATAATAGAGACAGTAGAGTTAGCTGGTCTGTCATAATATAATAGAGACAGTAGATCTAGCTGGTCTGTCATGTTATAATAGAGACAGTAGATCCAGCTGGTCTGGCATAATATAATAGAGACGGTAGATTTAGCTGGTCTGTCATATTAAAATAGAGATAGTAGATCAAGCTGGTCTGTCATAATATAGAGACAGTAGATCTAGCAGGTCTGTCATAATATAATAGAGACAGTAGATCTAGCTGGTCTGTCATAATATAATAGAGACAGTAGATCTAGCTGGTCTGTCATAATATAATAAAGACAGTAGATCTAGCAGGTCTGTCATAATATAATAGAGACAGTAGATCTAGCTGGTCTGTCATAATATAATAGAGGCAGTAGATCTAGCTGGTCTGTCATATTATAATATCGACAGTAGATCTAGCTGGTCTGTCATAATATAACAGAGAGAGTAGATCTAGTTGGTCTGTCATAATATAATAGAGACAGTAGATCTAGCTGGTCTGTCATTTTATAATAGAGACAGTAGATCTAGCTGGTCTGTCATAATATAATAGGGACAGTAGATGTAGCTGGTATGTTGTGTTATAATAGAGACAGTAGAGTTAGCTGGTCTGTCATAATATAATAGAGACAGTAGATCTAGCTGGTCTGTCATTGTATAATAGAGACAGTAGATCTAGCTGGTCTGTCATACTGTAATAGAGCCAGTAGATGTAGCTGGTCTGTCGTATTATAATAGAGACAGTATATCTAGCTGGTCTGTCATAATATAATAGAGACAGTAGATCTAGCTGGTCTGTCATAATATAACAGAGACAGTAGATCTAGCTGGTCTGGCATAATATAATAGAAACAGTAGAACTAGCTGTTTTGTCATAATATAATAGAGACAGTAGATCTAGCTGGTCTGTCATGTTATAATAGAGACAGTTGATCTAGCTGGTCTGTCATAATATAATAGAGACAGAAGATCTAGCTGGTCCGTCATAATGTAAAAGAGTCAGTAGATCTAGCTGGTCTGTCATAATATAATAGAGACAGTAGATCTAGCTGGTCTGTCATAATATAATAGAGACAGTAGATCTAGCTGGTTTGTCATAATATAATAGAGACAGTAGATCTAGCAGGTCTATCATAATATAACATAGAGAGTAGATCTAGTTGGTCTGTCATAATATAACAGAGAACGTAGATCTAGCTTGTTTGTCATAATATAATAGAGACAGTAGATCTAGCTGGTCTGTCGTGTTATAATATAGACAGTAGATCTAGCTGGTCTGTCATAATATAATAGAGACAGAAGATCTAGCTGGTCTGTCATTTTATAATTGAGACAGTAGATCTAGCTGGTCTGTCATAATATAATAGGGACAGTAGATGTAGCTGGTATGTCGTGTTATAATAGAGACAGTAGTGTTAGCTGGTCTGTCATAATATAAGAGACAGTAGATCTAGCTCGTCTGTCATGTTATAATAGAGACAGTAGAAACAGCTGGTCTGTCATAATATAATAGAGACAGTAGATCAAGCTGGTCTGTCATAATATAATAGAGACAGTAGATCTAGCAGGTCTGTCATAATATAATAGAGACAGTAGATCTAGCTGGTCTGTCATAATATAATAGAGACAGTAGATCTAGCTGGTCTGTCATATTATAATATCGACAGTAGATCTAGCTGGTCTGTCATAATATAACAGAGAGAGTAGATCTAGTTGGTCTGTCATAATATAATAGAGACAGTAGATCTAGCTGGTCTGTCATTTTATAATTGAGACAGTAGATCTAGCTGGTCTGTCATAATATAATAGGGACAGTAAATGTAGCTGGTATGTTGTGTTATAATAGAGACAGTAGAGTTAGCTGGTCTGTCATAATATAATAGAGACAGTAGATCTAGATGGTCTGTCATAATATAATAGAGACAGTAGATCTAGCAGGTCTATCATAATATATTAGAGACTGTAGATGTAGGTGGTCTGTTATAATATGATAGAGGCAGTAGTTCTAGTTGGTCTGTCATAATATAACAGAGACAGTAGATGTAGCTCATCTGTCATAATATAATAGAGACAGTAGATCTAGCTGGTCTGTCATAATATAACAGAGACAGTAGATCTAGCTGGTCTGGCATAATATTATAGAAACAGTAGATCTAGCTGGTTTGTCATAATATATAATAGAGACAGTAGATCTAGCTGGTCTGTCATGTTATAATAGAGACAGTTGATCTAGCTGGTCTGTCATAATATAATAGAGACAGAAGATCTAGCTGGTCTGTCATAATATAATTGAGTCAGTAGATCAAGCTGGTCTGTCATAATATCACAGAGACAGCAGATCTAGCTGGTCTGTCATAATATAATAGAGACAGTAGATCTAGCTGGTCTGTCATGTTATAATAGAGAGAGTAGATCTAGCTGGTCTGTCATAATATAATTGAGTCAGTAGATCAAGCTGGTCTGTCATAATATCACAGAGACAGCAGATCTAGCTGGTCTGTCATAATATAATAGAGACAGTAGATCTAGCTGGTCTGTCATGTTATAATAGAGACAGTAGATCCAGCCGGTCTGTCATATTTTAATAGAGACAGTAGAGTTAGCTAGTCTGTAATAATATAATAGAGACAGTAGATCTAGCTGGTCTGTCATAATATAATAGAAACAGAAGATCTAGCTGGTCTGTCATTTTATAATTGAGACAGTAGATCTAGCTGGTCTGTCATAATATAATAGGGACAGCAGATGTAGCTGGTATGTCGTGTTATAATAGAGACAGTAGAGTTAGCTGGTCTGTCATAATATAATAGAGACAGTAGATCTAGCTGGTCTGTCATGTTATAATAGAGACAGTAGATCCAGCTGGTCTGGCATAATATAATAGAGACGGTAGATTTAGCTGGTCTGTCATATTAAAATAGAGATAGTAGATCAAGCTGGTCTGTCATAATATAGAGACAGTAGATCTAGCAGGTCTGTCATAATATAATAGAGACAGTAGATCTAGCTGGTCTGTCATAATATAATAGAGACAGTAGATCTAGCTGGTCTGTCATAATATAATAAAGACAGTAGATCTAGCAGGTCTGTCATAATATAATAGAGACAGTAGATCTAGCTGGTCTGTCATAATATAATAGAGGCAGTAGATCTAGCTGGTCTGTCATATTATAATATCGACAGTAGATCTAGCTGGTCTGTCATAATATGACAGAGAGAGTAGATCTAGTTGGTCTGTCATAATATAATAGAGACAGTAGATCTAGCTGGTCTGTCATTTTATAATAGAGACAGTAGATCTAGCTGGTCTGTCATAATATAATAGGGACAGTAGATGTAGCTGGTATGTTGTGTTATAATAGAGACAGTAGAGTTAGCTGGTCTGTCATAATATAATAGAGACAGTAGATCTAGATGGTCTGTCATAATATAACAGAGACAGTAGATCTAGCAGGTCTATCATAATATATTAGAGACTGTAGATGTAGGTGGTCTGTTATAATATGATAGAGGCAGTAGTTCTAGTTCGTCTGTCATAATATAACAGAGACAGTAGATGTAGCTCATCTGTCATAATATAATAGAGACAGTAGATCTAGCTGGTCTGGCATAATATTATAGAAACAGTAGATCTAGCTGGTTTGTCATAATATAATAGAGACAGTAGATCTAGCTGGTCTGTCATGTTATAATAGAGACAGTTGATCTAGCTGGTCTGTCATAATATAATAGAGACAGAAGATCTAGCTAGTCTGTCATAATATAATTGAGTCAGTAGATCAAGCTGGTCTGTCATAATATCACAGAGACAGCAGATCTAGCTGGTCTGTCATAATATAATAGAGACAGTAGATCTAGCTGGTCTGTCATGTTATAATAGAGAGAGTAGATCTAGCTGGTCTGTCATAATATAATTGAGTCAGTAGATCAAGCTGGTCTGTCATAATATCACAGAGACAGCAGATCTAGCTGGTCTGTCATAATATAATAGAGACAGTAGATCTAGCTGGTCTGTCATGTTATAATAGAGAGAGTAGATCTAGCTGGTCTGTCATGTTATAATAGAGACAGTAGATCCAGCCGGTCTGTCATATTTTAATAGAGACAGTAGAGTTAGCTAGTCTGTAATAATATAATAGAGACAGTAGATCTAGCTGGTCTGTCATAATATAATAGAAACAGAAGATCTAGCTGGTCTGTCATTTTATAATTGAGACAGTAGATCTAGCTGGTCTGTCATAATATAATAGGGACAGCAGATGTAGCTGGTATGTCGTGTTATAATAGAGACAGTAGAGTTAGCTGGTCTGTCATAATATAATAGAGACAGTAGATCTAGCTGGTCTGTCATGTTATAATAGAGACAGTAGATCCAGCTGGTCTGGCATAATATAATAGAGACGGTAGATTTAGCTGGTCTGTCATATTATAATAGAGATAGTAGATCAAGCTGGTCTGTCATAATATAGAGACAGTAGATCTAGCAGGTCTGTCATAATATAATAGAGACAGTAGATCTAGCTGGTCTGTCATAATATAATAGAGACAGTAGATCTAGCTGGTCTGTCATAATATAATAAAGACAGTAGATCTAGCAGGTCTGTCATAATATAATAGAGACAGTAGATCTAGCTGGTCTGTCATAATATAATAGAGGCAGTAGATCTAGCTGGTCTGTCATATTATAATATCGACAGTAGATCTAGCTGGTCTGTCATAATATAACAGAGAGAGTAGATCTAGTTTGTCTGTCATAATATAATAGAGACAGTAGATCTAGCTGGTCTGTCATTTTATAATTGAGACAGTAGATCTAGCTGGTCTGTCATAATATAATAGGGACAGTAGATGTAGCTGGTATGTTGTGTTATAATAGAGACAGTAGAGTTAGCTGGTCTGTCATAATATAATAGAGACAGTAGATCTAGATGGTCTGTCATAATATAATAGAGACAGTAGATCTAGCAGGTCTATCATAATATATTAGAGACTGTAGATGTAGGTGGTCTGTTATAATATGATAGAGGCAGTAGTTCTAGTTGGTATGTCATAATATAACAGAGACAGTAGATGTAGCTCATCTGTCATAATATAATAGAGACAGTAGATCTAGCTGGTCTGGCATAATATTATAGAAACAGTAGATCTAGCTGGTTTGTCATAATATAATAGAGACAGTAGATCTAGCTGGTCTGTCATGTTATAATAGAGACAGTTGATCTAGCTGGTCTGTCATAATATAATAGAGACAGAAGATCTAGCTAGTCTGTCATAATATAATTGAGTCAGTAGATCAAGCTGGTCTGTCATAATATCACAGAGACAGCAGATCTAGCTGGTCTGTCATAATATAATAGAGACAGTAGATCTAGCTGGTCTGTCATGTTATAATAGAGACAGTAGATCTAGCCGGTCTGTCATATTTTAATAGAGACAGTAGAGTTAGCTAGTCTGTAATAATATAATAGAGACAGTAGATCTAGCTGGTCTGTCGTGTTATAATAGAGACAGTAGATCTAGCTGGTCTGTCGTGTTATAATATAATAGAAACAGAAGATGTAGCTGGTCTGTCATTTTATAATAGAGACAGTAGATCTAGCTGGTCTGTCATGTTATAATAGAGACAGTAGATCCAGCTGGTCTGGCATAATATAATAGAGACGGTAGATTTAGCTGGTCTGTCATATTATAATAGAGATAGTAGATCAAGCTGGTCTGTCATAATATAATAGAGACAGTAGATCTAGCTGGTCTGTCATAATATAATAGAGACAGTAGATCTAGCTGGTCTGTCATAATATAATAAAGACAGTAGATCTAGCAGGTCTGTCATAATATAATAGAGACAGTAGATCTAGCTGGTCTGTCATAATATAATAGAGGCAGTAGATCTAGCTGGTCTGTCATATTATAATATCGACAGTAGATCTAGCTGGTCTGTCATAATATAACAGAGAGAGTAGATCTAGTTGGTCTGTCATAATATAATAGAGACAGTAGATCTAGCTGATCTGTCATTTTATAATTGAGACAGTAGATCTAGCTGGTCTGTCATAATATAATAGGGACAGTAGATGTAGCTGGTATGTCGTGTTATAATAGAGACAGTAGAGTTAGCTGGTCTGTCATAATATAATAGAGACAGTAGATCTAGTTGGTCTGTCAAAATATAATAGAGACAGTAGATCTAGCTGGTCTGTCATAATATAATAGAGACAGTAGATGTAGCTGGTCTGTCATATTATAATAGAGACAGTATATCTAGCTGGTCTGTCATAATATAATAGAGACAGTAGATCTAGCGTGTCTTTCATATTGTAGTAGAGACAGTAGATCTAGCTGGTCTGTCATAATATAATAGAGACAGTAGATCTAGCTGGTTTGTCATAATATAATAGAGACTGTAGATCTAGCTGGTCTGTCATAATATAATAGGGACAGTAGATCTAGCTGGTCTGTCATGTTATAATAGAGACAGTATATCCAGCTGGTCTGTCATAATATAATAGAGACGGTAGATTTAGCTGGTCTGTCATGTTATAATAGAGACAGTAGATCAAGCTGGTCTGTCATAATATAATAGAGACAGTAGATCTAGCTGGTCTGTCATAATATAATAGAGACAGTAGATCTAGCTGGTCTATCATCATATAATAGAGACAGTAGATCTAGCTGGTCTGTCATATATTAATATCGACAGTAGATCTAGCTGGTCTGTCATAATATAACAGAGAGAGTAGATCTAGTTGGTCTGTCATAATATAATAGAGACGGTAGATTTAGCTGGTCTGTAATATTATAATAGAGACAGTAGATCTAGCTAGTCTGTAATAATATAATAGATACAGTAGATCTAGCTGGTCTGTCATAATATAACAGAGACAGTAGATCTAGAGGGTCTGTCATAATATAATAGAGACAGTAGATCTAGCTGGTCTGTCATAATATAACAGAGACAGTAGATCTAGCTGGTCTGTCATAATATAATAGAGACAGTAGATCTAGCTGGTTTGTCATAATATAATAGAGACTGTAGATCTAGCTGGTCTGTCATAATATAATAGGGACAGTAGATCTAGCTGGTCTGTCATGTTATAATAGAGACAGTATATCCAGCTGGTCTGTCATAATATAATAGAGACGGTAGATTTAGCTGGTCTGTCATATTATAATAGAGACAGTAGATCAAGCTGGTCTGTCATAATATAATAGAGACAGTAGATCTAGCTGGTCTGTCATATATTAATATCGACAGTAGATCTAGCTGGTCTGTCATAATATAACAGAGAGAGTAGATCTAGTTGGTCTGTCATAATATAATAGAGACGGTAGATTTAGCTGGTCTGTAATATTATAATAGAGACAGTAGATCTAGCTAGTCTGTAATAATATAATAGAGACAGTAGATCTAGCTGGTCTGTCATAATATAACAGAGACAGTAGATCTAGAGGGTCTGTCATAATATAATAGAGACAGTAGATCTAGCTGGTCTGTCATAATATAACAGAGACAGTAGATCTAGCTGGTCTGTCGTAATATAATAGAGACAGAAGATCTAGCTGCTCTGTCATTTTATAATAGAGACAGTAGATCTAGCTGGTCTGTCATAATATAACAGAGAGAGTAGATCTAGTTGGTCTGTCATAATATAATAGAGACGGTAGATTTAGCTGGTCTGTAATATTATAATAGAGACAGTAGATCTAGCTAGTCTGTAATAATATAATAGAGACAGTAGATCTAGCTGGTCTGTCATAATATAACAGAGACAGTAGATCTAGAGGGTCTGTCATAATATAATAGAGACAGTAGATCTAGCTGGTCTGTCATAATATAACAGAGACAGTAGATCTAGCTGGTCTGTCGTAATATAATAGAGACAGAAGATCTAGCTGGTCTGTCATTTTATAATAGAGACAGTAGATCTAGCTGGTCTGTCATAATATAATAGAGACAGTAGATGTAGCTGGTATTTCGTGGTATAATAGAGACAGTAGAGTTAGCTGGTCTGTAATAATATAATAGAGACAGTAGATCTAGGTAGTCTGTCATAATATAATAGAGACAGTAGATCTATCTGGTCTGTCATAATATAATAGACACAAAGAGACAGTTGATCTAGCTGGTCTGTCATAATATAATAGAGACAGAAGATCTAGCTGGTCTGTCATAATATAATAGAGACAGTAGATCTAGCTGGTCTGTCATGTTATAATAGAGACAGTAGATCCAGCTGGTCTGTCATATTTCAATAGAGACAGTAGATCAAGCTGGTCTGTCATAATATAATAGAGACAGTAGATCTAGCTGGTCTGTCATATTATAATAGAGTCAGTAGATCAAGCTGGTCTGTCATAATATAACAGAGACAGAAGATCTAGCTGGTCTTTCATAATATAATAGAGACAGTAGATCTAGCTGGTCTGTCATGTTATAATAGAGACAGTAGATCCAGCTGGTCCGTCATATTATAATAGAGACAGTAGATCTAGCTGGTCTGTCATGTCATAATAGAGAGAGTAGATCTAGCTGGTCTGTCATGTTATAATAGAGACAGTAGATCTAGCAGGTCTGTCATGTTATAATAGAGACAGTAGATCCAGCTGCTCTGTCATATTATAATAGAGACAGTAGATCTAGCTGGTCTGTCATGTCATAATAGAGACAGTAGATCTAGCTGGTTTGTCATAATATAATAGAGACAGTAGATCTAGCTGGTCTGTCATGTTATAATAGACACAGTAGATCTAGCAGGCATGTCATATTATAATAGCGACAGTAGATCTAGCTGGTCTGACATATTATAATAGTGACAGTAGATCTAGCTGGTCTGTCATAATATAATAGAGACAGTAGATCTAGGTAGTCTGTCATAATATAATAGAGACAGTAGATCTATCTGGTCTGTCATAATATAATAGACACAAAGAGACAGTTGATCTAGCTGGTCTGTCATAATATAATAGAGACAGAAGATCTAGCTGGACTGTCATAATATAATAAAAACAGTAGATCTAGCTGGTCTGTCATCAAATAACAGAGACAGTAGATCTAGCTGGTCTGTCATAACATAATAGAGACAATAGATCTAGTTGGTCTGTCATGTTATAGTAGAGACAGTAGATCTAGCTGGTCTGTCATAACGTAATAGAGACAGTAGATGTAGCCGGTCTATCATATTATAATAGAGACAGTAGGTCTAGCCGGTCTGTCATAATATAATGGAGACAGTAGATCTAGCTGGTCTGTCATATTATAATAGAGACAGTAGATCTAGCTGGTCTGTCATAATATAATAGAGACAGTAGATCCAGCTGGTCTGTCATAATATAATAGAGACAGTAGATCTAGCTGGTCTGTCATATTATAATAGAGTCAGTAGATCAAGCTGGTCTGTCATAATATAACAGAGACAGCAGATCTAGCTGGTCTTTCATAATATAATAGAGACAGTAGATCTAGCTGGTCTGTCATGTTATAATAGAGACAGTAGATCCAGCTGGTCTGTCATATTTTAATAGGGACAGTAGAGTTAGCTAGTCTGTAATAATATAATAGAGACAGTAGATCTAGCTGGTCTGTCATGTTATAATAGAGACAGTAGATCCAGCTGGTCCGTCATATTATAATAGAGACAGTAGATCTAGCTGGTCTGTCATGTCATAATAGAGAGAGTAGATCTAGCTGGTCTGTCATGTTATAATAGAGACAGTAGATCTAGCAGGTCTGTCATGTTATAATAGAGACAGTAGATCCAGCTGGTCCGTCATATTATAATAGAGACAGTAGATCTAGCTGGTCTGTCATGTCATAATAGAGACAGTAGATCTAGCTGGTCTGTCATAACATAATAGAGACAATAGATCTAGTTGGTCTGTCATGCTATAGTAGAGACAGTAGATCTAGCTGGTCTGTCATAATGTAATAGAGACAGTAGATGTAGCCGGTCTATCATATTATAATAGAGACAGTAGGTCTAGCTGGTCTGTCATAATATAATGGAGACAGTAGATCTAGCTGGTTTGTCATAATATAATCGAGACAGTAGATCTAGCTGGTCTGTCATATTATAATAGAGACAGTAGATCTAGCTGGTCTGTCATAATATAATAGAGACAGTAGATCCAGCTGGTCTGTCATAATATAATAGAGACAGTAGATCTAGCTGGTTTGTCATAATATAATAGAGACAGTAGATCTAGCTGGTCTGTCATGTTATAATAGAGACAGTAGATCTAGCTGGTCTGTCATGTTTTAATAGAGACAGTAGATCCAGCTGGTCCGTCATATTATAATAGAGACAGTAGATCTAGCTCATCTGTAATAATATAATAGAGACAGTAGATCCAGCTGGTCTGTCATGTCATAATAGAGACAGTAGATCTAGCAGGTATGTCATAATATAATAGAGAGAGTAGATCTAGGTGGTTTGTCATAATATAATAGAGACAGTAGATCTAGCTGGTCTGTGATGTTATAATAGAGACAGTAGATCCAGCTGGTCCGTCATATTATAATAGAGACAGTAGATCTAGCTCATCTGTAATAATATAATAGAGACAGTAGATCTAGCTGGTCTGTCATGTCATAATAGAGACAGTAGATATATCTGGTCTGTCATGGTATATTAGAGACAGTAGATCTAGCAGGTATGTCATAATATAATAGAGACAGTAGATCTAGCTGGTCTGTCATATTATAATAGCGACAGTAGATCTAGCTGGTCTGACATATTATAATAGCGACAGTAGATCTAGCTGGTCTGTCATAATATAATAGAGACAGTAGATCTAGGTAGTCTGTCATAATATAATAGAGACAGTAGATCTAGCTGGTCTGTCATAATATAATAGACACAAAGAGACAGTTGATCTAGCTGGTCTGTCATAATATAATAGAGACAGAAGATCTAGCTGGACTGTCATAATATAATAAAAACAGTAGATCTAGCTGGTCTGTCATCAAATAACAGAGACAGTAGATCTAGCTCGTCTGTAATAATATAATAGAGACAGTAGATCTAGCTCGTCTGCCATAATATAACAGAGACAGTAGATCTAGCTGGTCTGTAATAATATAATAGAGACAGTAGATCTAGCTGGTCTGTCATAATATAATAGAGACAGAAGATCTAGCTGGTTTGTCATAATATAATAGAGTCAGTAGATCAAGCTGGTCTGTCATGTCATAATAGAGACAGTAGATCTAGCAGGTATGTCATAATATAATAGAGACAGTAGATCTAGCTGGTCTGTCATATTATAATAGAGACAGAATATCTAGCTGGTTTGTCATAATATAATAGAGTCAGTAGATCAAGCTGGTCTGTCATAATATAACAGAGACAGCAGATCTAGCTGGTCTGTAATAATATAATAGAGACAGTAGATCTAGCTGGTCTGTCATGTGATAATAGAGACAGTAGATCCAGCTGGTCTGTCATGTCATAATAGAGACAGTAGATCTAGCAGGTATGTCATAATATAATAGAGACAGTAGATCTAGCTGGTCTGTCATATTATAATAGAGACAGAAGATCTAGCTGGTTTGTCATAATATAATAGAGACAGTAGATCTAGCTGGTCTGTCATATTATAATAGAGACAGAAGATCTAGCTGGTTTGTCATAATATAATAGAGTCAGTAGATCAAGCTGGTCTGTCATGTCATAATAGAGACAGTAGATCTAGCAGGTATGTCATAATATAATAGAGACAGTAGATCTAGCTGGTCTGTCATATTATAATAGAGACAGAAGATCTAGCTGGTTTGTCATAATATAATAGAGTCAGTAGATCAAGCTGGTCTGTCATGTCATAATAGAGACAGTAGATCTAGCTGGTCTGTCATATTATAATAGTGACAGTAGATCTAGTTGGTCTGTCATATTATAATAGACACAAAGAGACAGTTGAACTAGGTGGTCTGTCATAATATAATAAAAACAGTAGATCTAGCTGGTCTGTCATAAAATAACAGAGACAGTAGATGTAGCAGGTCTGTCATGTTATAATAGAGACAGTAGATCTAGCAGGTATGTCATAATATAATAGAGACAGTAGATCTAGGTAGTATGTCATAATATAATAGAGACAGTAGATCTAGCTGGTCTGTCATTATATAATAGACACAAAGAGACAATTGATCTAGCTGGTCTGTCATAATATAATAGAGACAGTAGATCTAGCAGATCTGTCATAATATAATAGAGACAGTAGATCTAGCTGGTCTGTCATGTTATAATAGAGACAGTAGATCTAGCTGGTCTGTCATAATATAATAGACACAAAGAGACAGTTGATCTAGGTGGTCTGTCATAATATAATAAAAACAGTAGATCTAGCTGGTCTGTCATAAAATAACAGAGACAGTAGATCTAGCTGGTCTGTCATAACATAATATAGACAATAGATCTAGTTGGTCTGTCATATTATAATAGAGACAGTAGGTCTAGCTGGTCTGTCATAATATAATAGACACAAAGAGACAGTTGATCTAGCTGTTTTGTCATATTATAATAGAGACAGTAGGTCTAGCTGGTCTGTAATAATATAATAGAGACAGTAGATCTAGCTGATTTGTCATAATATAATAGACAGTAGATCTAGCTGGTCTGTCATAATATAATAGAGACAGTAGATTAAGCTGGTCTGTAATAATATAATAGAGACAGTAGATCTAGCTGGTCTGTAATAATATAATAGAGGTAGTATATCTAGCTGGTCTGCCATAATGTAACAGAGACAGTAGATCTAGCTGGTCTGTCATAATATAATAGAGATGGTAGATCTAGGTAGTCTGTCATAATATAATAGAGACGGTAGATCTAGCTGGTCTGTCATAATATAATAGAGAAGGTAGATCTAGCTGGTTTGTCATAATATAAAAAAGAGACAGTTGATCTAGCTGGTCTGTCATAATATAATAGAGACAGTAGATCTAGGTAGTCTGTCATAATATAATAGACACAAAGAGACAGTAGATCTAGCTGGTCTGTCATAATGTAATAGAGACAGTAGATGTAGCAGGTCTGTCATATTATAATAGAGACAGTAGTTCTAGCTGGTCTGTCATAATATAATAGAGACAGTAGATCTAGCTGGTTTGTCATAATATAATAGAGACAGTAGATCTAGCTGGTCTGTCATAATATAATAGAGACAGTAGATTAAGCTGGTCTGTAATAATACAATAGAGACAGTAGATCTAGCTGGTCTGTAATAATATAATAGAGAAAGTAGATCTAGCTGGTCTGCCATAATATAATAGAGACAGTAGATCTAGCTGGTCTGTCATAATATAATAGAGACAGTAGATCTAGCGTGTCTTTCATATTGTAGTAGAGACAGTAGATCTAGCTGGTTTGTCATAATATAATAGAGACAGTAGATCTAGCTGGGCTGTCATGTTATAATAGAGTCAGTAGATCTAGCAGAACTGTCATAATATAATAGAGACAGTAGATCTAGCTGGTCTGTCATATTGTAATAGAGACAGTAGATCTGGCTGGTCTTTCATAATATAACAGAGACAGTAGATCTAGCTGGTCTGTCATGTTATAATAGAGACAGTAGATCTAGCTGGTTTGTCATAATATAATAGAGACAGTAGATCCAGCTGGTCCGTCATATTATAATAGAGACAGTAGATCTAGCTGGTCTGTAATTAATATAATATAGACAGTAGATCTAGCTGGTCTGTCATGTTGTAATAGCGACAGTAGATCTAGCTGGTCTGTCATATTATAATAGCGACAGTAGATCTAGCTGGTCTGTCATAATATAATAGAGACAGTAGATCTAGGTAGTCTGTCATAATATAATAGAGACAGTAGATCTAGCTGGTCTGTCATAATATAATAGATACAAAGAGACAGTTGATCTAGCTGGTCTGTCATATTGTAATAGAGACTGTAGATCAGGCTGGTCTGTCATAATATAATAGAGACAGTAGATCTAGCTGGTTTGTCATAATATAATAGAGACAGTAGATCTAGCTGGTCTGTCATAACGTAATAGAGACAGTAGATCTAGCTGGTCTGTCATATTATAATAGGGACAGTAGATGTAGCTGGTTTGTCATAATATAATAGCGACAGTGGATCTAACCGGTCTGTCATAATATAATAGCGACAGTGGATCTAGCTGGTCTGTCATAATATAATAGAGACAGAAGATCTAGCCTGTCTGTGATAATATAACGGAGACAGTAGATCTAGCTGGTATGTCATAATATAATAGAGACAGTAGATCTAGCTGGGTTGTCATAATATAATAGAGACAGTAGATCTAGCAGATCTGTCATATTATAATAGAGACAGTAGATCTAGCTGGTCTGTCATATTATAATAGCGACAGTAGATCTAGCTGGTCTGTCATGTTATAACAAACAGTAGATCTAGCTGGTCTTTCATAATATAGTAGAGACAGTAGATCTAGCTAGTCTGCCATATTATAATAGTGACAGTAGATCTAGCTGGTCTGTAATAATATAATAGAGACAGTAGATCTAGCTGGTCTGCCATAATATAACAGACAGTAGACCTAGCTGGTCTGTCATAATATAATAGAGACAGTAGATCTAGGTAGTCTGTCATAATATAATAGACACAAAGAGACAGTTGATCTAGCTGGTCTGTCATAACATAATAGAGACAATAGATCTAGTTGGTCTGTCATGTTGTAATAGAGACAGTATATCTAGCTGGTCTGTCATAATATAATAGAGACAGTAGATCTAGCTGGTCTGTCATAATATAATAGACACAAAGAGACAGTTGATCTAGGAGGTCTGTCATAATGTAATAGAGACAGTATATCTAGCTGGTCTGTCATAACATAATAGAGACAATATATCTAGCTGGTCTGTCATATTATAATAGAGACAGTAGGTCTAGCTGGTCTGTCATAATATAAGAGAGACAGTAGATCGAGTTGGTCTGTCATAATATAATAGAGACAGTAGATCTAGCTGGTCTGTAATAATATAACAGAGACAGTAGATCTAGCTGGTATGTCATAATATAATAGAGACAGTAGATCTAGCTGGTCTGTCATATTATAATAGCGACAGTAGATCTAGCTGGTCTGTCATATTATAAAAGTGACAGTAGATCTAGCTGGTCTGTCATAATATAATAGAGACATTAGATCTAGGTAATCTGTCATAATATAATAGAGACAGTAAATCTAGCTGGTCTGTCATAATATAATAGACACAGTAAATCTAGCTGGGCTGCTTCTTTATAATAGACACAAAGAGACAGTTGATCTAGCTGGTCTGTCATAATATAGTAGAGACAGTAGATCTAGCTGGTCTGTCATATTGTCATAATATAATAGAGACATTAGATCTAGCTGGCCTGTAATAATATAATAGAGACAGTAGATCTAGCTGGTTTGTCATAATATAATAGAGTCAGTAGATCAAGCTGGTCTGTCATGTCATAATAGAGACAGTAGATCTAGCAGGTATGTAATAATATAATAGAGACAGTAGATCTAGCTGGTCTGCCATAATATAACAGAGACAGTAGATCTAGCTGGTCTGTCATAATATAATAGAGACAGTAGATCTAGCTGGTCTGTCATGTTATAATAGAGACAGTAGATCTAGCTGGTTTGTCATAATATAATAGAGACAGTAGATCTAGCTGGTCTGTCATGTCATAATAGAGACAGTAGATCTAGCAGGTATGTCATAATATAATAGAGACAGTAGATCTAGCTGGTCTGTCATGTTATAATAGAGACAGAAGATCTAGCTGGTTTGTCATAATATAATAGAGTCAGTAGATCAAGCTGGTCTGTCATGTCATAATAGAGACAGTAGATCTAGCAGGTATGTCATAATATAATAGAGACAGTAGATCTAGCTGGTCTGTCATATTATAATAGAGACAGAAGATCTAGCTGGTTTGTCATAATATAATAGAGTCAGTAGATCAAGCTGGTCTGTCATAATATAACAGAGACAGCAGATCTAGCTGGTCTGTAATAATATAATAGAGACAGTAGATCTAGCTGGTCTGTCATGTGATAATAGAGACAGTAGATCCAGCTGGTCTGTCATGTCATAATAGAGACAGTAGATCTAGCAGGTATGTCATAATATAATAGAGACAGTTGATCTAGCTGGTCTGTCATATTATAATAGAGACAGAAGATCTAGCTGGTTTGTCATAATATAATAGAGTCAGTAGATTAAGCTGGTCTGTCATAATATAACAGAGACAGCAGATCTAGCTGGTCTGTAATAATATAATAATGACAGTAGATCTAGCTGGTCTGTCATGTGATAGAGACAGTAGATCCAGCTGGTCCGTCATATTATAATAGAGACAGTAGATCTAGCTGGTCTGTCATGTCATAATAGAGACAGTAGATCTAGCTGGTTTGTCATAATATAATAGAGAGAGTAGATCTAGCTGGTCTGTCATGTTATAATAGAGACAGTAGATCTAGCAGGTATGTCATATTATAATAGCGACAGTAGATCTAGCTGGTCTGCCATAATATAACAGAGACAGTAGATCTAGCTGGTCTGTCATAATATAATAGAGACAGTAGATCTAGCTGGTTTGTCATAATACAATAGAGACAGTAGATATAGCTGGTCTGTCATGTCATAATAGAGACAGTAGATCTAGCAGGTATGTCATAATATAATAGAGACAGTAGATCTAGCTGGTCTGTCATATTATAATAGTGACAGTAGATCTAGCTGGTCTGTCATAATATAATAGAGACAGTGAATCTAGGTAGTCTGTCATAATATAACAGAGACAGTAGATCTAGCTGGTCTGTCATAATATAATAGAGACAGTAGATCTAGCTGGTCTGTCATAATATAATAAAAACAGTAGATCTAGCTGGTCTGTCATAAAATAACAGAGACAGTAGATCTAGCTGGTCTGTCATAACATAATAGAGACAATAGATCTAGTTGGTCTGTCATGTTATAATAGAGACAGTAGATCTAGCTGGTTTGTCATAATGTAATAGAGACAGTAGATCTAGCTGGTCTGTCATAATATAATAGAGACAGTAGATTAAGCTGGTCTGTAATAATATAATAGAGACAGTAGATCTAGCTGGTCTGTAATAATATAATAGAGACAGTAGATCTAGCTGGTCTGCCATAATGTAACAGAGACAGTAGATCTAGCTGGTCTGTCATAATATAATAGAGACGGTAGATCTAGGTAGTCTGTCATAAAATAGAGACAATAGATCTAGTTGGTCTGTCATATTATAATAGACACAAAGAGACAGTTGAACTAGGTGGTCTGTCATAATATAATAAAAACAGTAGATCTAGCTGGTCTGTCATAAAATAACAGAGACAGTAGATGTAGCAGGTCTGTCATGTTATAATAGAGACAGTAGATCTAGCAGGTATGTCATAATATAATAGAGACAGTAGATCTAGGTAGTATGTCATAATATAATAGAGACAGTAGATCTAGCTGGTCTGTCATTATATAATAGACACAAAGAGACAATTGATCTAGCTGGTCTGTCATAATATAATAGAGACAGTAGATCTAGCAGATCTGTCATAATATAATAGAGACAGTAGATCTAGCTGGTCTGTCATGTTATAATAGAGACAGTAGATCTAGCTGGTCTGTCATAATATAATAGACACAAAGAGACAGTTGATCTAGGTGGTCTGTCATAATATAATAAAAACAGTAGATCTAGCTGGTCTGTCATAAAATAACAGAGACAGTAGATCTAGCTGGTCTGTCATAACATAATAGAGACAATAGATCTAGTTGGTCTGTCATATTATAATAGAGACAGTAGGTCTAGCTGGTCTGTCATAATATAATAGACACAAAGAGACAGTTGATCTAGCTGTTTTGTCATATTATAATAGAGACAGTAGGTCTAGCTGGTCTGTAATAATATAATAGAGACAGTAGATCTAGCTGATTTGTCATAATATAATAGACAGTAGATCTAGCTGGTCTGTAATAATATAATAGAGGTAGTATATCTAGCTGGTCTGCCATAATGTAACAGAGACAGTAGATCTAGCTGGTCTGTCATAATATAATAGAGACGGTAGATCTAGGTAGTCTGTCATAATATAATAGAGACGGTAGATCTAGCTGGTCTGTCATAATATAATAGAGAAGGTAGATCTAGCTGGTTTGTCATAATATAAAAGAGACAGTTGATCTAGCTGGTCTGTCATAATATAATAGAGACAGTAGATCTAGGTAGTCTGTCATAATATAATAGACACAAAGAGACAGTAGATCTAGCTGGTCTGTCATAATGTAATAGAGACAGTAGATGTAGCTGGTCTGTCATATTATAATAGAGACAGTAGGTCTAGCTGGTCTGTCATAATATAATAGAGACAGTAGATCTAGCTGGTTTGTCATAATATAATAGAGACAGTAGATCTAGCTGGTCTGTCATAATATAATAGAGACAGTAGATTAAGCTGGTCTGTAATAATACAATAGAGACAGTAGATCTAGCTGGTCTGTAATAATATAATAGAGAAAGTAGATCTAGCTGGTCTGCCATAATATAATAGAGACAGTAGATCTAGCTGGTCTGTCATAATATAATAGAGACAGTAGATCTAGCGTGTCTTTCATATTGTAATAGAGACAGTAGATCTAGCTGGTTTGTCATAATATAATAGAGACAGTAGATCTAGCTGGGCTGTCATGTTATAATAGAGTCAGTAGATCTAGCAGAACTGTCATAATATAATAGAGACAGTAGATCTAGCTGGTCTGTCATATTGTAATAGAGACAGTAGATCTGGCTGGTCTTTCATAATATAACAGAGACAGTAGATCTAGCTGGTCTGTCATGTTATAATAGAGACAGTAGATCTAGCTGGTTTGTCATAATATAATAGAGACAGTAGATCCAGCTGGTCCGTCATATTATAATAGAGACAGTAGATCTAGCTGGTCTGTAATTAATATAATATAGACAGTAGATCTAGCTGGTCTGTCATGTTGTAATAGCGACAGTAGATCTAGCTGGTCTGTCATATTATAATAGCGACAGTAGATCTAGCTGGTCTGTCATAATATAATAGAGACAGTAGATCTAGGTAGTCTGTCATAATATAATAGAGACAGTAGATCTAGCTGGTCTGTCATAATATAATAGAGACAGTAGATTAAGCTGGTCTGTAATAATATAATAGAGACAGTAGATCTAGCTGGTCTGTAATAATATAATAGAGGTAGTATATCTAGCTGGTCTGCCATAATGTAACAGAGACAGTAGATCTAGCTGGTCTGTCATAATATAATAGAGACGGTAGATCTAGGTAGTCTGTCATAATATAATAGAGACGGTAGATCTAGCTGGTCTGTCATAATATAATAGAGAAGGTAGATCTAGCTGGTTTGTCATAATATAATAGAGACAGTTGATCTAGCTGGTCTGTCATAATATAATAGAGACAGTAGATCTAGGTAGTCTGTCATAATATAATAGACACAAAGAGACAGTAGATCTAGCTGGTCTGTCATAATGTAATAGAGACAGTAGATGTAGCTGGTCTGTCATATTATAATAGAGACAGTAGGTCTAGCTGGTCTGTCATAATATAATAGAGACAGTAGATCTAGCTGGTTTGTCATAATATAATAGAGACAGTAGATCTAGCTGGTCTGTCATAATATAATAGAGACAGTAGATTAAGCTGGTCTGTAATAATACAATAGAGACAGTAGATCTAGCTGGTCTGTAATAATATAATAGAGAAAGTAGATCTAGCTGGTCTGCCATAATATAATAGAGACAGTAGATCTAGCTGGTCTGTCATAATATAATAGAGACAGTAGATCTAGCGTGTCTTTCATATTGTAGTAGAGACAGTAGATCTAGCTGGTTTGTCATAATATAATAGAGACAGTAGATCTAGCTGGGCTGTCATGTTATAATAGAGTCAGTAGATCTAGCAGAACTGTCATAATATAATAGAGACAGTAGATCTAGCTGGTCTGTCATATTGTAATAGAGACAGTAGATCTGGCTGGTCTTTCATAATATAACAGAGACAGTAGATCTAGCTGGTCTGTCATGTTATAATAGAGACAGTAGATCTAGCTGGTTTGTCATAATATAATAGAGACAGTAGATCCAGCTGGTCCGTCATATTATAATAGAGACAGTAGATCTAGCTGGTCTGTAATTAATATAATATAGACAGTAGATCTAGCTGGTCTGTCATGTTGTAATAGCGACAGTAGATCTAGCTGGTCTGTCATATTATAATAGCGACAGTAGATCTAGCTGGTCTGTCATAATATAATAGAGACAGTAGATCTAGGTAGTCTGTCCTAATATAATAGAGACAGTAGATCTAGCTGGTCTGTCATAATATAATAGACACAAAGAGACAGTTGATCTAGCTGGTCTGTCATATTGTAATAGAGACTGTAGATCAGGCTGGTCTGTCATAATATAATAGAGACAGTAGATCTAGCTGGTTTGTCATAATATAATAGAGACAGTAGATCTAGCTGGTCTGTCATAATGTAATAGAGACAGTAGATCTAGCTGGTCTGTCATATTATAATAGGGACAGTAGATGTAGCTGGTTTGTCATAATATAATAGCGACAGTGGATCTAACCGGTCTGTCATAATTTAATAGCGACAGTGGATCTAGCTGGTCTGTCATAATATAATAGAGACAGAAGATCTAGCCTGTCTGTGATAATATAACGGAGACAGTAGATCTAGCTGGTATGTCATAATATAATAGAGACAGTAGATCTAGCTGGGTTGTCATAATATAATAGAGACAGTAGATCTAGCAGATCTGTCATATTATAATAGAGACAGTAGATCTAGCTGGTCTGTCATATTATAATAGCGACAGTAGATCTAGCTGGTCTGTCATGTTATAACAAACAGTAGATCTAGCTGGTCTTTCATAATATAGTAGAGACAGTAGATCTAGCTAGTCTGCCATAATATAACAGACAGTAGACCTAGCTGGTCTGTCATAATATAATAGAGACAGTAGATCTAGGTAGTCTGTCATAATATAATAGACACAAAGAGACAGTTGATCTAGCTGGTCTGTCATAACATAATAGAGACAATAGATCTAGTTGGTCTGTCATGTTGTAATAGAGACAGTATATCTAGCTGGTCTGTCATAATATAATAGAGACAGTAGATCTAGCTGATCTGTCATAATATAATAGACACAAAGAGACAGTTGATCTAGGAGGTCTGTCATAATGTAATAGAGACAGTATATCTAGCTGGTCTGTCATAACATAATAGAGACAATATATCTAGCTGGTCTGTCATATTATAATAGAGACAGTAGGTCTAGCTGGTCTGTCATAATATAATAGAGACAGTAGATCGAGTTGGTCTGTCATAATATAATAGAGACAGTAGATCTAGCTGGTCTGTAATAATATAACAGAGACAGTAGATCTAGCTGGTATGTCATAATATAATAGAGACAGTAGATCTAGCTGGTCTGTCATATTATAATAGCGACAGTAGATCTAGCTGGTCTGTCATATTATAAAAGTGACAGTAGATCTAGCTGGTCTGTCATAATATAATAGAGACATTAGATCTAGGTAATCTGTCATAATATAATAGAGACAGTAAATCTAGCTGGTCTGTCATAATATAATAGACACAGTAAATCTAGCTGGGCTGCTTCTTTATAATAGACACAAAGAGACAGTTGATCTAGCTGGTCTGTAATAATATAATAGCGACAGTAGATCTAGCTGGTCTGTCATAATATAGTAGAGACAGTAGATCTAGCTGGTCTGTCATATTGTCATAATATAATAGAGACATTAGATCTAGCTGGTCTGTCATAATATAACAGAGACAGTAGATCTAGCTGGTCTGTCATAATATAATAAAGACAGTAAATCTAGCTGGTTTGTTATAATATAATAGAGACTGTGGATCAGGCTGGTCTGTCATAATATAATAGAGACAGTAGATCTAGCTGGTCTGTCATAATATAGTAGAGACAGTAGATCTAGCTGGTCTGTCATATTGTCATAATATAATAGAGACATTAGATCTAGCTGGTCTGTAATAATATAATAGCGACAGTAGATCTAGCTGGTCTGTCATAATATAGTAGAGACAGTAGATCTAGCTGGTCTGTCATATTGTCATAATATAATAGAGACATTAGATCTAGCTGGTCTGTCATAATATAACAGAGACAGTAGATCTAGCTGGTCTGTCATAATATAATAAAGACAGTAAATCTAGCTGGTTTGTTATAATATAATAGAGACTGTGGATCAGGCTGGTCTGTCATAATATAATAGAGACAGTAGATCTAGCTGGTCTGTCATATTATAATAGAGACAGTAGATCTAGCTGGTCTGTCATAATATAATAGAGACAGCAGATCTAGCTGGTTTGTCATAATATAATAGAGACAGTAGATCTAGTTGGTCTGTCATGTTATAATAGAGGCAGTAGATCTAGCTGGTCTGTCATAATAAAATAGAGACAGCAGATCTAGCTGGTTTGTCATAATATAATAGAGACAGTAGATCTAGTTGGTCTGTCATGTTATAATAGAGACAGTAGATCTAGCTGGTCTGTCATAATGTAATAGAGACAGTAGATGTAGCTGGTCTGTCATATTATAATAGAGACAGTAGGTCTAGCTGGTCTGTCATGTGATAATAGAGACAGTAGATTCAGCTGGTCCGTCATATTATAATAGAGACAGTAGATCTAGCTGGTCTGCCATAATATAACAGAGACAGTAGATCTAGCTTTTCTGTCATAATATAATAGAGACAGTAGATGTAGCAGGTCTGTCATGTTATAATAGAGACAGTAGATCTAGCAGGTATGTCATAATATAATAGAGACAGTAGATTAAGCTGGTCTGTCATGTTATAATAGAGACAGTAGATCTAGCTGGTCTGTCATAATGTAATAGAGACAGTAGATGTAGCTGGTCTGTCATATTATAATAGAGACAGTAGGTCTAGCTGGTCTGTCATGTGATAATAGAGACAGTAGATTCAGCTGGTCCGTCATATTATAATAGAGACAGTAGATCTAGCTGGTCTGCCATAATATAACAGAGACAGTAGATCTAGCTTTTCTGTCATAATATAATAGAGACAGTAGATGTAGCAGGTCTGTCATGTTATAATAGAGACAGTAGATCTAGCAGGTATGTCATAATATAATAGAGACAGTAGATTAAGCTGGTCTGTAATAATATAATAGAGACAGTAGATCTAGCTGGTCTGTAATAATATAATAGAGACAGTAGATCTAGCTGGTCTGCCATAATGTAACAGAGACAGTAGATCTAGCTGGTCTGCCATAATGTAACAGAGACAGTAGATCTAGCTGGTCTGTCATAATATAATAGAGACGGTAGATCTAGGTAGTCTGTCATAAAATAGAGACAATAGATCTAGTTGGTCTGTCATATTATAATAGACACAAAGAGACAGTTGATCTAGGTGGTCTGTCATAATGTAATAGAGACAGTAGATCTAGCTGGTCTGTCATAATATAATAGAGACAGTAGATTAAGCTGGTCTGTAATAATATAATAGAGACAGTAGATCTAGCTGGTCTGTAATAATATAATAGAGACAGTAGATCTAGCTGGTCTGCCATAATGTAACAGAGACAGTAGATCTAGCTGGTCTGTCATAATATAATAGAGACGGTAGATCTAGGTAGTCTGTCATAAAATAGAGACAATAGATCTAGTTGGTCTGTCATATTATAATAGACACAAAGAGACAGTTGATCTAGGTGGTCTGTCATAATATAATAAAAACAGTACATCTAGCTGGTCTGTCATAAAATAACAGAGACAGTAGATGTAGCAGGTCTGTCATGTTATAATAGAGACAGTAGATCTAGCAGGTATGTCATAATATAATAGAGACAGTAGATCTAGGTAGTATGTCATAATATAATAGAGACAGTAGATCTAGCTGGTCTGTCATTATATAATAGACACAAAGAGACAATTGATCTAGCTGGTCTGTCATAATATAATAGAGACAGTAGATCTAGCAGATCTGTCATAATATAATAGAGACAGTAGATCTAGCTGGTCTGTCATGTTATAATAGAGACAGTAGATCTAGCTGGTCTGTCATAATATAATAGACACAAAGAGACAGTTGATCTAGGTGGTCTGTCATAATATAATAGAGACGGTAGATCTAGCTGGTCTGTCATAATATAATAGAGATGGTAGATCTAGCTGGTTTGTCATAATATAAAAGAGACAGTTGATCTAGCTGGTCTGTCATAATATAATAGAGACAGTAGATCTAGGTAGTCTGTCATAATATAATAGACACAAAGAGACAGTAGATCTAGCTGGTCTGTCATAATGTAATAGAGACAGTAGATGTAGCTGGTCTGTCATATTATAATAGAGACAGTAGGTCTAGCTGGTCTGTCATAATATAATAGAGACAGTAGATCTAGCTGGTTTGTCATAATATAATAGAGACAGTAGATCTAGCTGGTCTGTCATAATATAATAGAGACAGTAGATTAAGCTGGTCTGTAATAATACAATAGAGACAGTAGATCTAGCTGGTCTGTAATAATATAATAGAGAAAGTAGATCTAGCTGGTCTGCCATAATATAATAGAGACAGTAGATCTAGCTGGTCTGTCATAATATAATAGAGACAGTAGATCTAGCGTGTCTTTCATATTGTAGTAGAGACAGTAGATCTAGCTGGTTTGTCATAATATAATAGAGACAGTAGATCTAGCTGGGCTGTCATGTTATAATAGAGTCAGTAGATCTAGCAGAACTGTCATAATATAATAGAGACAGTAGATCTAGCTGGTCTGTCATATTGTAATAGAGACAGTAGATCTGGCTGGTCTTTCATAATATAACAGAGACAGTAGATCTAGCTGGTCTGTCATGTTATAATAGAGACAGTAGATCTAGCTGGTTTGTCATAATATAATAGAGACAGTAGATCCAGCTGGTCAGTCATATTATAATAGAGACAGTAGATCTAGCTGGTCAGTAATTAATATAATATAGACAGTAGATCTAGCTGGTCTGTCATGTTATAATAGCGACAGTAGATCTAGCTGGTCTGTCATATTATAATAGTGACAGTAGATCTAGCTGGTCTGTCATAATATAATAGAGACAGTAGATCTAGGTAGTCTGTCATAATATAATAGAGACAGTAGATCTAGCTGGTCTGTCATAATATAATAGACACAAAGAGACAGTTGATCTAGCTGGTCTGTCATATTGTAATAGAGACTGTAGATCAGGCTGGTCTGTCATAATATAATAGAGACAGTAGATCTGGCTGGTTTGTCATAATATAATAGAGACAGTAGATCTAGCTGGTCTGTCATAATGTAATAGAGACAGTAGATCTAGCTGGTCTGTCATAATATAATAGGGACAGTAGATGTAGCTGGTTTGTCATAATATAATAGCGACAGTGGATCTAGCCGGTCTGTCATAATATAATAGCGACAGTGGATCTAGCTGGTCTGTCATAATATAATAGAGACAGAAGATCTAGCCTGTCTGTGATAATATAACGGAGACAGTAGATCTAGCTGGTATGTCATAATATAATAGAGACAGTAGATCTAGCTGGTCTGTCATGTTATAATAGAGACAGTAGATCTAGCTGGGTTGTCATAATATAATAGAGACAGTAGATCTAGCAGATCTGTCATATTATAATAGAGACAGTAGATCTAGCTGGTCTGTCATATTATAATAGCGACAGTAGATCTAGCTGGTCTGTCATGTTATAACAAACAGTAGATCTAGCTGGTCTTTCATAATATAGTAGAGACAGTAGATCTAGCTAGTCTGCCATATTATAATAGTGACAGTAGATCTAGCTGGTCTGTCATAATATAATAGAGACAGTAGATCTAGGTAGTCTGTCATAATATAATAGACACAAAGAGACAGTTGATCTAGCTGGTCTGTCATAACATAATAGAGACAATAGATCTAGTTGGTCTGTCATGTTGTAATAGAGACAGTATATCTAGCTGGTCTGTCATAATATAATAGAGACAGTAGATCTAGCTGGTCTGTCATAATATAATAGACACAAAGAGACAGTTGATCTAGGAGGTCTGTCATAATGTAATAGAGACAGTATATCTAGCTGGTCTGTCATAACATAATAGAGACAATATATCTAGCTGGTCTGTCATATTATAATAGAGACAGTAGGTCTAGCTGGTCTGTCATAATATAATAGAGACAGTAGATCGAGTTGGTCTGTCATAATATAATAGAGACAGTAGATCTAGCTGGTCTGTAATAATATAACAGAGACAGTAGATCTAGCTGGTATGTCATAATATAATAGAGACAGTAGATCTAGCTGGTCTGTCATATTATAATAGCGACAGTAGATCTAGCTGGTCTGTCATATTATAAAAGTGACAGTAGATCTAGCTGGTCTGTCATAATATAATAGAGACATTAGATCTAGGTAATCTGTCATAATATAATAGAGACAGTAAATCTAGCTGGTCTGTCATAATATAATAGACACAGTAAATCTAGCTGGGCTGCTTCTTTAAAATAGACACAAAGAGACAGTTGATCTAGCTGGTCTGTAATAATATAATAGCGACAGTAGATCTAGCTGGTCTGTCATAATATAGTAGAGACAGTAGATCTAGCTGGTCTGTCATATTGTCATAATATAATAGAGACATTAGATCTAGCTGGTCTGTCATAATATAACAGAGACAGTAGATCTAGCTGGTCTGTCATAATATAATAGAGACAGAAGATCTAGCCTGTCTGTGATAATATAACGGAGACAGTAGATCTAGCTGGTATGTCATAATATAAGAGACAGTAGATCTAGCTGGTCTGTCATGTTATAATAGAGACAGTAGATCTAGCTGGGTTGTCATAATATAATAGAGACAGTAGATCTAGCAGATCTGTCATAATATAACAGAGACAGTAGATCTAGCTGGTCTGTCATGTTATAATAGAGACAGTAGATCTAGCTGGTCTGTCATAATATAATAGACACAAAGAGACAGTTGATCTAGGTGGTCTGTCATAATATAATAGAGACGGTAGATCTAGCTGGTCTGTCATAATATAATAGAGATGGTAGATCTAGCTGGTTTGTCATAATATAAAAGAGACAGTTGATCTAGCTGGTCTGTCATAATATAATAGAGACAGTAGATCTAGGTAGTCTGTCATAATATAATAGACACAAAGAGACAGTAGATCTAGCTGGTCTGTCATAATGTAATAGAGACAGTAGATGTAGCTGGTCTGTCATATTATAATAGAGACAGTAGGTCTAGCTGGTCTGTCATAATATAATAGAGACAGTAGATCTAGCTGGTTTGTCATAATATAATAGAGACAGTAGATCTAGCTGGTCTGTCATAATATAATAGAGACAGTAGATTAAGCTGGTCTGTAATAATACAATAGAGACAGTAGATCTAGCTGGTCTGTAATAATATAATAGAGAAAGTAGATCTAGCTGGTCTGCCATAATATAATAGAGACAGTAGATCTAGCTGGTCTGTCATAATATAATAGAGACAGTAGATCTAGCGTGTCTTTCAAATTGTAGTAGAGACAGTAGATCTAGCTGGTTTGTCATAATATAATAGAGACAGTAGATCTAGCTGGGCTGTCATGTTATAATAGAGTCAGTAGATCTAGCAGAACTGTCATAATATAATAGAGACAGTAGATCTAGCTGGTCTGTCATATTGTAATAGAGACAGTAGATCTGGCTGGTCTTTCATAATATAACAGAGACAGTAGATCTAGCTGGTCTGTCATGTTATAATAGAGACAGTAGATCTAGCTGGTTTGTCATAATATAATAGAGACAGTAGATCCAGCTGGTCAGTCATATTATAATAGAGACAGTAGATCTAGCTGGTCAGTAATTAATATAATATAGACAGTAGATCTAGCTGGTCTGTCATGTTATAATAGCGACAGTAGATCTAGCTGGTCTGTCATATTATAATAGTGACAGTAGATCTAGCTGGTCTGTCATAATATAATAGAGACAGTAGATCTAGGTAGTCTGTCATAATATAATAGAGACAGTAGATCTAGCTGGTCTGTCATAATATAATAGACACAAAGAGACAGTTGATCTAGCTGGTCTGTCATATTGTAATAGAGACTGTAGATCAGGCTGGTCTGTCATAATATAATAGAGACAGTAGATCTGGCTGGTTTGTCATAATATAATAGAGACAGTAGATCTAGCTGGTCTGTCATAATGTAATAGAGACAGTAGATCTAGCTGGTCTGTCATAATATAATAGGGACAGTAGATGTAGCTGGTTTGTCATAATATAATAGCGACAGTGGATCTAGCCGGTCTGTCATAATATAATAGCGACAGTGGATCTAGCTGGTCTGTCATAATATAATAGAGACAGAAGATCTAGCCTGTCTGTGATAATATAACGGAGACAGTAGATCTAGCTGGTATGTCATAATATAATAGAGACAGTAGATCTAGCTGGTCTGTCATGTTATAATAGAGACAGTAGATCTAGCTGGGTTGTCATAATATAATAGAGACAGTAGATCTAGCAGATCTGTCATATTATAATAGAGACAGTAGATCTAGCTGGTCTGTCATATTATAATAGCGACAGTAGATCTAGCTGGTCTGTCATGTTATAACAAACAGTAGATCTAGCTGGTCTGTCATGTTATAATAGAGACAGTAGATCTAGCTGGTTTGTCATAATATAATAGAGACAGTAGATCCAGCTGGTCAGTCATATTATAATAGAGACAGTAGATCTAGCTGGTCAGTAATTAATATAATATAGACAGTAGATCTAGCTGGTCTGTCATGTTATAATAGCGACAGTAGATCTAGCTGGTCTGTCATATTATAATAGTGACAGTAGATCTAGCTGGTCTGTCATAATATAATAGAGACAGTAGATCTAGGTAGTCTGTCATAATATAATAGAGACAGTAGATCTAGCTGGTCTGTCATAATATAATAGACACAAAGAGACAGTTGATCTAGCTGGTCTGTCATATTGTAATAGAGACTGTAGATCAGGCTGGTCTGTCATAATATAATAGAGACAGTAGATCTGGCTGGTTTGTCATAATATAATAGAGACAGTAGATCTAGCTGGTCTGTCATAATGTAATAGAGACAGTAGATCTAGCTGGTCTGTCATAATATAATAGGGACAGTAGATGTAGCTGGTTTGTCATAATATAATAGCGACAGTGGATCTAGCCGGTCTGTCATAATATAATAGCGACAGTGGATCTAGCTGGTCTGTCATAATATAATAGAGACAGTAGATCTAGCTGGGTTGTCATAATATAATAGAGACAGTAGATCTAGCAGATCTGTCATATTATAATAGAGACAGTAGATCTAGCTGGTCTGTCATATTATAATAGCGACAGTAGATCTAGCTGGTCTGTCATGTTATAACAAACAGTAGATCTAGCTGGTCTGTCATGTTATAATAGAGACAGTAGATCTAGCTGGTTTGTCATAATATAATAGAGACAGTAGATCCAGCTGGTCAGTCATATTATAATAGAGACAGTAGATCTAGCTGGTCAGTAATTAATATAATATAGACAGTAGATCTAGCTGGTCTGTCATGTTATAATAGCGACAGTAGATCTAGCTGGTCTGTCATATTATAATAGTGACAGTAGATCTAGCTGGTCTGTCATAATATAATAGAGACAGTAGATCTAGGTAGTCTGTCATAATATAATAGAGACAGTAGATCTAGCTGGTCTGTCATAATATAATAGACACAAAGAGACAGTTGATCTAGCTGGTCTGTCATATTGTAATAGAGACTGTAGATCAGGCTGGTCTGTCATAATATAATAGAGACAGTAGATCTGGCTGGTTTGTCATAATATAATAGAGACAGTAGATCTAGCTGGTCTGTCATAATGTAATAGAGACAGTAGATCTAGCTGGTCTGTCATAATATAATAGGGACAGTAGATGTAGCTGGTTTGTCATAATATAATAGCGACAGTGGATCTAGCCGGTCTGTCATAATATAATAGCGACAGTGGATCTAGCTGGTCTGTCATAATATAATAGAGACAGAAGATCTAGCCTGTCTGTGATAATATAACGGAGACAGTAGATCTAGCTGGTATGTCATAATATAATAGAGACAGTAGATCTAGCTGGTCTGTCATGTTATAATAGAGACAGTAGATCTAGCTGGTCTGTAATAATATAATAGAGAAAGTAGATCTAGCTGGTCTGCCATAATATAATAGAGACAGTAGATCTAGCTGGTTTGTCATAATATAATAGAGACAGTAGATCTAGCTGGGCTGTCATGTTATAATAGAGTCAGTAGATCTAGCAGAACTGTCATAATATAATAGAGACAGTAGATCTAGCTGGTCTGTCATATTGTAATAGAGACAGTAGATCTGGCTGGTCTTTCATAATATAACAGAGACAGTAGATCTAGCTGGTCTGTCATGTTATAATAGAGACAGTAGATCTAGCTGGTTTGTCATAATATAATAGAGACAGTAGATCCAGCTGGTCAGTCATATTATAATAGAGACAGTAGATCTAGCTGGTCAGTAATTAATATAATATAGACAGTAGATCTAGCTGGTCTGTCATGTTATAATAGCGACAGTAGATCTAGCTGGTCTGTCATATTATAATAGTGACAGTAGATCTAGCTGGTCTGTCATAATATAATAGAGACAGTAGATCTAGGTAGTCTGTCATAATATAATAGAGACAGTAGATCTAGCTGGTCTGTCATAATATAATAGACACAAAGAGACAGTTGATCTAGCTGGTCTGTCATATTGTAATAGAGACTGTAGATCAGGCTGGTCTGTCATAATATAATAGAGACAGTAGATCTGGCTGGTTTGTCATAATATAATAGAGACAGTAGATCTAGCTGGTCTGTCATAATGTAATAGAGACAGTAGATCTAGCTGGTCTGTCATAATATAATAGGGACAGTAGATGTAGCTGGTTTGTCATAATATAATAGCGACAGTGGATCTAGCCGGTCTGTCATAATATAATAGCGACAGTGGATCTAGCTGGTCTGTCATAATATAATAGAGACAGAAGATCTAGCCTGTCTGTGATAATATAACGGAGACAGTAGATCTAGCTGGTATGTCATAATATAATAGAGACAGTAGATCTAGCTGGTCTGTCATGTTATAATAGAGACAGTAGATCTAGCTGGGTTGTCATAATATAATAGAGACAGTAGATCTAGCAGATCTGTCATATTATAATAGAGACAGTAGATCTAGCTGGTCTGTCATATTATAATAGCGACAGTAGATCTAGCTGGTCTGTCATGTTATAACAAACAGTAGATCTAGCTGGTCTTTCATAATATAGTAGAGACAGTAGATCTAGCTAGTCTGCCATATTATAATAGTGACAGTAGATCTAGCTGGTCTGTCATAATATAATAGAGACAGTAGATCTAGGTAGTCTGTCATAATATAATAGACACAAAGAGACAGTTGATCTAGCTGGTCTGTCATAACATAATAGAGACAATAGATCTAGTTGGTCTGTCATGTTGTAATAGAGACAGTATATCTAGCTGGTCTGTCATAATATAATAGAGACAGTAGATCTAGCTGGTCTGTCATAATATAATAGACACAAAGAGACAGTAGATCTAGCTGGTCTGTAATAATATAACAGAGACAGTAGATCTAGCTGGTATGTCATAATATAATAGAGACAGTAGATCTAGCTGGTCTGTCATATTATAATAGCGACAGTAGATCTAGCTGGTCTGTCATATTATAAAAGTGACAGTAGATCTAGCTGGTCTGTCATAATATAATAGAGACATTAGATCTAGGTAATCTGTCATAATATAATAGAGACAGTAAATCTAGCTGGTCTGTCATAATATAATAGACACAGTAAATCTAGCTGGGCTGCTTCTTTAAAATAGACACAAAGAGACAGTTGATCTAGCTGGTCTGTAATAATATAATAGCGACAGTAGATCTAGCTGGTCTGTCATAATATAGTAGAGACAGTAGATCTAGCTGGTCTGTCATATTGTCATAATATAATAGAGACATTAGATCTAGCTGGTCTGTCATAATATAACAGAGACAGTAGATCTAGCTGGTCTGTCATAATATAATAGAGACAGAAGATCTAGCCTGTCTGTGATAATATAACGGAGACAGTAGATCTAGCTGGTATGTCATAATATAATAGAGACAGTAGATCTAGCTGGTCTGTCATGTTATAATAGAGACAGTAGATCTAGCTGGGTTGTCATAATATAATAGAGACAGTAGATCTAGCAGATCTGTCATATTATAATAGAGACAGTAGATCTAGCTGGTCTGTCATATTATAATAGCGACAGTAGATCTAGCTGGTCTGTCATGTTATAACAAACAGTAGATCTAGCTGGTCTTTCATAATATAGTAGAGACAGTAGATCTAGCTAGTCTGCCATATTATAATAGTGACAGTAGATCTAGCTGGTCTGTAATAATATAATAGAGACAGTAGATCTAGCTGGTCTGCCATAATATAATAGAGACAGTAGATCTAGGTAGTCTGTCATAATATAATAGAGACAGTAGATCTAGCTGGTCTGTCATAATATAATAGACACAAAGAGACAGTTGATCTAGGAGGTCTGTCATAATGTAATAGAGACAGTATATCTAGCTGGTCTGTCATAACATAATAGAGACAATATATCTAGCTGGTCTGTCATATTATAATAGAGACAGTAGGTCTAGCTGGTCTGTCATAATATAATAGAGACAGTAGATCGAGTTGGTCTGTCATAATATAATAGAGACAGTAGATCTAGCTGGTCTGTAATAATATAACAGAGACAGTAGATCTAGCTGGTATGTCATAATATAATAGAGACAGTAGATCTAGCTGGTCTGTCATATTATAATAGCGACAGTAGATCTAGCTGGTCTGTCATATTATAAAAGTGACAGTAGATCTAGCTGGTCTGTCATAATATAATAGAGACATTAGATCTAGGTAATCTGTTATAATATAATAGAGACAGTAAATCTAGCTGGTCTGTCATAATATAATAGACACAGTAAATCTAGCTGGGCTGCTTCTTTAAAATAGACACAAAGAGACAGTTGATCTAGCTGGTCTGTAATAATATAATAGCGACAGTAGATCTAGCTGGTCTGTCATAATATAGTAGAGACAGTAGATCTAGCTGGTCTGTCATATTGTCATAATATAATAGAGACATTAGATCTAGCTGGTCTGTCATAATATAACAGAGACAGTAGATCTAGCTGGTCTGTCATAATATAATAAAGACAGTAAATCTAGCTGGTTTGTTATAATATAATAGAGACTGTGGATCAGGCTGGTCTGTCATAATATAATAGAGACAGTAGATCTAGCTGGTCTGTCATATTATAATAGAGACAGTAGATCTAGCTGGTCTGTCATAATATAATAGAGACAGCAGATCTAGCTGGTTTGTCATAATATAATAGAGACAGTAGATCTAGTTGGTCTGTCATGTTATAATAGAGGCAGTAGATCTAGCTGGTCTGTCATAATATAATAGAGACAGCAGATCTAGCTGGTTTGTCATAATATAATAGAGACAGTAGATCTAGTTGGTCTGTCATGTTATAATAGAGACAGTAGATCTAGCTGGTCTGTCATAATGTAATAGAGACAGTAGATGTAGCTGGTCTGTCATATTATAATAGAGACAGTAGGTCTAGGTGGTCTGTCATGTGATAATAGAGACAGTAGATTCAGCTGGTCCGTCATATTATAATAGAGACAGTAGATCTAGCTGGTCTGCCATAATATAACAGAGACAGTAGATCTAGCTTTTCTGTCATAATATAATAGAGACAGTAGATGTAGCAGGTCTGTCATGTTATAATAGAGACAGTAGATCTAGCAGGTATGTCATAATATAATAGAGACAGTAGATTAAGCTGGTCTGTAATAATATAATAGAGACAGTAGATCTAGCTGGTCTGTAATAATATAATAGAGACAGTAGATCTAGCTGGTCTGCCATAATATAACAGAGACAGTAGATCTAGCTGGTCTGCCATAATGTAACAGAGACAGTAGATCTAGCTGGTCTGTCATAATATAATAGAGACGGTAGATCTAGGTAGTCTGTCATAAAATAGAGACAATAGATCTAGTTGGTCTGTCATATTATAATAGGCACAAAGAGACAGTTGATCTAGGTGGTCTGTCATAATGTAATAGAGACAGTAGATCTAGCTGGTCTGTCATAATATAATAGAGACAGTAGATTAAGCTGGTCTGTAATAATATAATAGAGACAGTAGATCTAGCTGGTCTGTAATAATAGAGACAGTAGATCTAGCTGGTCTGCCATAATGTAACAGAGACAGTAGATCTAGCTGGTCTGTCATAAAATAGAGACAATAGATCTAGTTGGTCTGTCATATTATAATAGACACAAAGAGACAGTTGATCTAGGTGGTCTGTCATAATATAATAAAAACAGTAGATCTAGCTGGTCTGTCATAAAATAACAGAGACAGTAGATGTAGCAGGTCTGTCATGTTATAATAGAGACAGTAGATCTAGCAGGTATGTCATAATATAATAGAGACAGTAGATCTAGGTAGTATGTCATAATATAATAGAGACAGTAGATCTAGCTGGTCTGTCATTATATAATAGACACAAAGAGACAATTGATCTAGCTGGTCTGTCATAATATAATAGAGACAGTAGATCTAGCAGATCTGTCATAATATAATAGAGACAGTAGATCTAGCTGGTCTGTCATGTTATAATAGAGACAGTAGATCTAGCTGGTCTGTCATAATATAATAGACACAAAGAGACAGTTGATCTAGGTGGTCTGTCATAATATAATAAAAACAGTAGATCTAGCTGGTCTGTCATAAAATAACAGAGACAGTAGATCTAGCTGGTCTGTCATAACATAATAGAGACAATAGATCTAGTTGGTCTGTCATATTATAATAGACACAAAGAGACAGTTGATCTAGCTGTTTTGTCATATTATAATAGAGACAGTAGGTCTAGCTGGTCTGTAATAATATAATAGAGACAGTAGATCTAGCTGATTTGTCATAATATAATAGAGACAGTAGATTATGCTGGTCTGTAATAATATAATAGAGACAGTAGATCTAGCTGGTCTGTAATAATATAATAGAGGTAGTATATCTAGCTGGTCTGCCTTAATGTAACAGAGACAGTAGATCTAGCTGGTCTGTCATAATAAAATAGAGACGGTAGATCTAGGTAGTCTGTCATAATATAATAGAGACGGTAGATCTAGCTGGTCTGTCATAATATAATAGAGATGGTAGATCTAGCTGGTTTGTCATAATATAAAAGAGACAGTTGAACTAGCTGGTCTGTCATAATATAATAGAGACAGTAGATCTAGGTAGTCTGTCATAATATAATAGACACAAAGAGACAGTAGATCTAGCTGGTCTGTCATAATGTAATAGAGACAGTAGATGTAGCTGGTCTGTCATATTATAATAGAGACAGTAGGTCTAGCTGGTCTGTCATAATATAATAGAGACAGTAGATCTAGCTGGTTTGTCATAATATAATAGAGACAGTAGATCTAGCTGGTCTGTCATAATATAATAGAGACAGTAGATTAAGCTGGTCTGTAATAATACAATAGAGACAGTAGATCTAGCTGGTCTGTAACAATATAATAGAGAAAGTAGATCTAGCTGGTCTGCCATAATATAATAGAGACAGTAGATCTAGCTGGTCTGTCATAATATAATAGAGACAGTAGATCTAGCGTGTCTTTCATATTGTAGTAGAGACAGTAGATCTAGCTGGTTTGTCATAATATAATAGAGACAGTAGATCTAGCTGGGCTGTCATGTTATAATAGAGTCAGTAGATCTAGCAGAACTGTCATAATATAATAGAGACAGTAGATCTAGCTGGTCTGTCATATTGTAATATAGACAGTAGATCTGGCTGGTCTTTCATAATATAACAGAGACAGTAGATCTAGCTGGTCTGTCATGTTATAATAGAGACAGTAGATCTAGCTGGTTTGTCATAATATAATAGAGACAGTAGATCCAGCTGGTCCGTCATATTATAATAGAGACAGTAGATCTAGCTGGTCTGTAATTAATATAACATAGACAGTAGATCTAGCTGGACTGTCATGTTATAATAGCGACAGTAGATCTAGCTGGTCTGTCATATTATAATAGCGACAGTAGATCTAGCTGGTCTGTCATAATATAATAGAGACAGTAGATCTAGGTAGTCTGTCATAATATAATAGAGACAGTAGATCTAGCTGGTCTGTCATAATATAATAGACACAAAGAGACAGTTGATCTAGCTGGTCTGTCATATTGTAATAGAGACTGTAGATCAGGCTGGTCTGTCATAATATAATAGAGACAGTAGATCTAGCTGGTTTGTCATAATATAATAGAGACAGTAGATCTAGCTGGTCTGTCATAATGTAATAGAGACAGTAGATCTAGCTGGTCTGTCATAATATAATAGGGACAGTAGATGTAGCTGGTTTGTCATAATATAATAGCGACAGTGGATCTAGCCGGTCTGTCATAATATAATAGCGACAGTGGATCTAGCTGGTCTGTCATAATATAATAGAGACAGAAGATCTAGCCTGTCTGTGATAATATAACGGAGACAGTAGATCTAGCTGGTATGTCATAATATAATAGAGACAGTAGATCTAGCTGGTCTGTCATGTTATAATAGAGACAGTAGATCTAGCTGGGTTGTCATAATATAATAGAGACAGTAGATCTAGCAGATCTGTCATATTATAATAGAGACAGTAGATCTAGCTGGTCTGTCATATTGTAATAGTGACAGTAGATCTAGCTGGTCTGTCATGTTATAACAAACAGTAGATCTAGCTGGTCTTTCATAATATAGTAGAGACAGTAGATCTAGCTAGTCTGCCATATTATAATAGTGACAGTAGATCTAGCTGGTCTGTAATAATATAATAGAGACAGTAGATCTAGCTGGTCTGCCATAATATAACAGACAGTAGATCTAGCTGGTCTGTCATAATATAATAGAGACAGTAGATCTAGGTAGTCTGTCATAATATAATAGACACAAAGAGACAGTTGATCTAGCTGGTCTGTCATAACATAATAGAGACAATAGATCTAGTTGGTCTGTCATGTTGTAATAGAGACAGTATATCTAGCTGGTCTGTCATAATATAATAGAGACAGTAGATCTAGCTGGTCTGTCATAATATAATAGACACAAAGAGACAGTTGATCTAGGAGGTCTGTCATAATGTAATAGAGACAGTATATCTAGCTGGTCTGTCATAACATAAGAGACAATATATCTAGCTGGTCTGTCATATTATAATAGAGACAGTAGGTCTAGCTGGTCTGTCATAATATAATAGAGACAGTAGATCGAGTTGGTCTGTCATAATATAATAGAGACAGTAGATCTAGCTGGTCTGTAATAATATAACAGAGACAGTAGATCTAGCTGGTATGTCATAATATAATAGAGACAGTAGATCTAGCTGGTCTGTCATATTATAATAGCGACAGTAGATCTAGCTGGTCTGTCATATTATAAAAGTGACAGTAGATCTAGCTGGTCTGTCATAATATAATAGAGACATTAGATCTAGGTAATCTGTCATAATATAATAGAGACAGTAAATCTAGCTGGTCTGTCATAATATAATAGAGACAGTAGATCTAGCTGGGCTGCTTTATCTAGCTGGTTTGTTATAATATAATAGAGACAGTAGATCTAGCTGGTCTGTCATATTATAATATAGACAGTAGATCTAGCTGGTCTGTCATAATATAATAGAGACAGCAGATCTAGCTGGTTTGTCATAATATAATAGAGACAGTAGATCTAGTTGGTCTGTCATGTTATAATAGAGGCAGTAGATCTAGCTGGTCTGTCATAATATAATAGAGACAGCAGATCTAGCTGGTTTGTCATAATATAATAGAGACAGTAGATCTAGTTGGTCTGTCATGTTATAATAGAGACAGTAGATCTAGCTGGTCTGTCATAATGTAATAGAGACAGTAGATGTAGCTGGTCTGTCATATTATAATAGAGACAGTAGGTCTAGCTGGTCTGTCATGTGATAATAGAGACAGTAGATTCAGCTGGTCCGTCATATTATAATAGAGACAGTAGATCTAGCTGGTCTGCCATAATATAACAGAGACAGTAGATCTAGCTTTTCTGTCATTATATAATAGACACAAAGAGACAATTGATCTAGCTGGTCTGTCATAATATAATAGAGACAGAAGAACTAGCAGGTCTGTCATAATATAATAAAAACAGTAGATCTAGCTGGTCTGTCATAACATAATAGAGACAATAGATCTAGCTGGTCTGTCATGTTATAATAGAGACAGTAGATCTAGCAGATCTGTCATAATATAATAGAGACAGTAGATCTAGCTGGTCTGTCATATTATAATAGCGACAGTAGATCTAGCTGGTCTGTCATAATATAATTGAGACAGTATACAGGACATAACAAGGCTGCTTCCGACTGTTCTTCCACAGATGCCGGGAGCTGACACTGTCGCTGTCCATGTGGGGTCAAATAACATCAGGAGGGCTAGCTCTGAACATTTGAAAATGGATTTTAAAGAACTGATTTTAGCACTAAAAGACTGATTTCAGCACCAAAAAAATGGCCAATCATTTCAGGTCCAGTACCATCGTTGGGCCCCAGGTGTGAGATTCAGCAGACTGCACACCTGGCTAAAATACCTCTGTAGCTCTGCTACACTATATACCTTGGGAAACATTTACTGGCAACTATTCCTTTTTTAGACACATTTTTTCAACTCATAATTTATCTACTGACCATTTAGGAGGATAGTTAATTACTGAAATGTACAGTTGCTTGCAAAAGTATTCACCCCCCATGGCATATTTCCTCCTTTGTTGCATTGTAACCTGGAAATTAAATAGATTTTGGGGGGGTTATATAATTTGATTTACACAACATGCCTATCACTTTGAAGATTTTTTTAATGTGAAACATACAAAAAATAAGACAAAAAAACTGAAAACCTGAGCGTGGATAACTATTCACCCCCCCCCCCCCCCCCCCTCCAATACTTTGTAGAGCCACCTTTTGAAGCAATTACAGCTGCAAGTCTCTTGGGGTGTCTCTATAAGCTTGGCACATCTAGCCACTGGGGTTTTTGCCCATTCTTCAAGGAAAAACTGCTCCAGCTCCTTCAAGTTGGATGGGTTCCGCTGGTGTACAGCAATCTTTAAGTCATACCACAGATTCTCAACTGGATTGAGGTCTGGGCTTTGACAAGGCCATTCCAAGACATTTAAATGTGTCCCCTTTAATCACTTGAGTGTTGCTTTAGCAGTATGCTTAGGGTCATTGTCCTGCTAGAAGGTGAACCTCTGTCCCAATCTCAAATCTCTGGAAGACAAAAACAGGTTTCCCTCAAGAATTTCCCTGTATTTAGCTTCATCCATCATTCCTTCAATAATTTTATTTTACCTTTATTTTACTAGGCAAGTCAGTTAAGAACAAATTCTTATTTTCAATGATGGCCTAGGAACAGTGGGTTAACAGAACGACAGATTCTGACAAGTTTCCCAGTCCCTGCCGATGAAAAACACCCCCACAGCATGATGCTGCCACCACCATGCTTCACTGTGGGGATGGTATTCTTGGGGTTATGAGAGGTGTTGAGTTTGCACCAGACATAGCGTTTTTGTTGATGGCCAAAAAAAGCTAAATTTTAGTCTCATCAGACCAGAGTACCTTCGTCCATATGTTTAGGGAGTCTCCCACAGTACCTTCGTCCATATGTTTGGGGAGTCTCCCACATGCCTTTTGGCGAACACCAAACGTGTTTGCTTATTTTTTTCTTTAAGCAACGTATTTTTTCTGGCCCCTCTTCCAAAAAGCGTACGGCTTAAAGTGGTGCCATGGACAGATACTCTAATCTCTGCTGTGGAGCTTTACAGCTCCTTCAGGGTTATCTTTGGTCTCTTTGTTGCCTCTCTGATTAATGCCAACCTTGCCTGGGATGTTCAGAATTTCAGATATTATTTTATAACCCACCCCTGATATGTACTTCTCCACAACTTTGTCCCTGACCTGTTTGGGGAGCTCCTTGGTCTTCATGGTGCTTGCTTGGTGGTGCTCTTGCCTAGTGGTGTTGCAGCCTTTCAGAACAGGTGTGTAAATATACTGAGATCATGTGACACTTAGATTGCACAGAGGTGTTATGTGTAATTATGTGACTTCTGAAGGTAATTGGTGGCACCAGATCTTATTTAGGGGCTTCAAGGCAAAGGGGGTGAATACATATGCACACACCACTTTTCCGTTTATTTAACATTTTAAAGTAATTTTTTTCATTTCACTTCGCCAATTTGGACTATTTTGTGTGTCCATTACATGAAATCCAAATAAAAATCATTTTAAATTACAGGTTGTAATGCAACAAAATAGGAAAAACACCAAGGGGGATGAATACTTTTGCAAGGCACTGTAGCTAGCTAGCTCAGCGGCCAGGTAGTAACGTTAGCCACTAACTAATCATGGACTCATGTCCTATTCTTTGATACATTTGAGTTAACTTCCTCATATCAATCAACAGACCGGACCGTTTGTGGAAAGTTCAAAAGAACACGTTTTTTGAATGATTGTTATGTCCCGGCTCATAGCTCACAAATACACACAAATCTAAAGTAAAAGAAAGGAATAAAAGCTTGGTTATGAACCAGAACGGCCTACACTGAGAACTAGAGGAGATGGCTGCCGGGAACTCTCAACCCATCTCGCCTGAATATTAACATCGAATCCCCGAGCTGACAAGGAAAAAAATCTGTCGTTCTGCTCCTGAGCGAGGTAGTTAACCCACTGTTCTCGTTCTCTCTCTCTCTCTCTCTTTCATAACCCACGCGGTTATGAAAACAGTGCAGCTTGAGGCATCTCTCTCTCTCTCTCTTTCATAACCCACGCGGTTATGAAAACAGTGCAGCTTGAGGCATCTCTCTCGGCGGGAGCAGCATCAGAGCTCGAGTTTCACAGCGCGGACCAGGGAGACCGGAGAAACACGAGACAATAACAACAAAAAGGGCTTTCGTATTTGAGGGAAATCAAACAAACAGGGTTGTTTAAATAAATGGACGGTTTGATTTGGACAAAATATCCGACGTTCCCAAAAGGCCATGTAGCCACAACTATATTGCCTGTTACTCTCTGATACGGGGTTTAAACCCCTTATTAGACCTTACACCGCTCATTTATGCCAGAACAGCCTAATCCTCACAGGCCTACCAGGTCACACAATAAAGTGGCCAAGGATTTAACATTTTAAATATATCAAATAAATCAACTAAATCATCAAAATGGTGGAAGAACAATAGTAGGCTCTGCAAAGTAGTGTCATGTTTCATTTTGTATGTGTTTCATAATAGTAGTCTACAAATATTATCAATAAGGAAATCATAAAATAGGCTAAATTAAATAATTGTTCGTAGCAAATTATTGATCTATATTTATTTCAAGCGATGCCCATTATCTCACTTTAAATAAATAGATAGCTCAACTACTAAATAAACATATTAAAATATACAGACACAAACCATATTAAAAACACTGAAATAGAAAAACATGCATTAAAGACATTATTATTAATTACTATTGAAATAGATTAATAAAAAAGACATGCATGTCAAACGAATAACCCTTATGATTGTATACTTTGAATTAATGTCCATTATTGATTGTCTCTTTAATTTATTGTTTTATTACATTTTGTCTAAAAAGCCTAAAAGCTGAAGATTATTTCAAGTGACATAAAAGGAAAATCAACCTTCGATTAAAAAAACAGACTTTCCTTCAGATCTGTCTGTGTGTCATGATTAGTTAGGAACTTTACTGAGGCATTATGAGTCAGAAGGGAAAATACACTTCTTTGGTTTACTGGCTACATTATAAGGCTTCTGGCGCCCCCTACTGACAACATCAATGCACTGGTACCGACTGGTTTTCAATAAAACTGTTTCACGGCTCATTAAAGATCTAGATAACTTTTCTGTACTCTCTGGACTAAAACCTAATTATGATAAGTGTACAATATTACGTATTGGATTCTTAAAAAATACAACTTTTACATTACCCTGCAGCTTACCTATAAAATGGGCTGATGGTGAATTAGACATACTCGGTATTCATATCACAAAATATATAACTGAGCTCTCCACAATGAATTTCAAAAATAGACAAGATCCTGCAACCATGGAGAGGTAAATACCTGTCTATTTATGGAGAAATTACCCTGATTAACTCCTTAGTCACATCTCAGTTTACTCACTTACTTACGGCGCTGCCTACTCCTGATGATTCGTTTTGCAAATCATATGAGCAAAAAATATTTTGCTTTATATGGGACGCTAAACCAGACAAAATAAAGTGTGCCTATCTATATAATGAATATGAATTGGGTGGGTTGAGATTGTTAAATATAAAAGCACTAAACCTCTCTGAAAGCTTCACTCATTCAAAAGTTTTATTTGAACCCTAAATGGTTCTCAAGTAGATTAATAAGAAAAGCTCATCCATTGTTTAAAAATGGCCTTTTTGCCTTTGTGCAGATTGCCATGTCTCATTTTCAATTAATACAAAAATATACTTTTTTCAAAGTATCTGTCTTTTTCAAACAAGCATTACAGAGCTGGCTGCAATTTAAATTTTTATCCCCTGAAAAGATAGAACAAATATTACAACAAATATTATGGCTGAACTCAACTGTGCTGGTTGATAAAATACCTGTATTTATGGGAAAGATGTTTGAAAGGGTGTTTTGTTCTTAAATGATATTGTAAATTGTAATGGTAGAGTTATGTCCTTCATGGAGTTCTCAGAATTGGAATAAAAATAGCATAAATAGGAAAGTATACCAGTTTCATCTGAGGACCAGGATGTTGACAACAGTGCCATACAGATTGCAAAATAGTTGGGAAGAGATTTTTGATGTACCGATTCCATGGTACAGGGTGTATGAGTTGATATATAAAACAACGCAAGATTCAAGACTTCGTGCTTTTCAGCTAACACTCTTATATAGAATTTTTGCCATCAACAAAATGTTGAATATTTGGGGCATAAAATCATCGAAGCTCTGCAGATTTTGTTGTGAGGATACAGAATCAATAGACCATTTATTTTGGTATTGCCTTCAGGTTGCCTGTTTCTGGTCTCAGGTTCAGGAATGGCTGAAAATGCATAGCATTGATCTAAAATTGACCCTAGAAATAGTACTGTTAGGAGATCTGGAGAGACCGGGTCAGTCAATTACTAATACTCTTAGTAAAAGTATTTATCTTCAACACGCAATCTGTAGATTCTATTAGATTAGATTCAAATTGTACGTTAAACATCATAGCATAGTTGAAAGATATGTGTTGCGTAGAAACACGAAGTGGGTGACCAGCAGAGATAGATGGGAGGGGCTGAGGGTTGGTATGTGGAATTGGAGACAATTGGGAGTGGAAGTGCTGTGTGAGAGAGAGAATGATGGTAAAAAAAAAGTTAAAATAAAACATAATAAAAGTACATTTGAATGACACTAAGTGGCAGTGTTTTTACAATTGAAGCCGGTTTGCCTGAGGTTGATGCTGTGCAGATGTTTGTACACATGCATATACACACACTCTCATTCAAATAAACACATACAAGAACACACACATACATGTAATAGTGCCAGACATGCACACAAACATATACAGTAGGCATTGCTGTTATGATTTCAGATGTCCTTGATGACCTTTGTTTTAAATCTATAATTTTGTTTTATATATATATATATATTAATTTGCATTGTTGTTTGCTGTTTTCTTATGTCTTTTTCTTTTTTCTCTTCAGTTCATTATCTTGGTTGTTGGTGGATGGGGGGGGTTCTTGGGGTTCGAATCTTTGTATTTTTTCCGGGGGGGAAGGGGTTCGAATGGTTGAGGGACAGCTATTGGGGAACTGTGGGGGGGATCTTGGAGGGTTCGGGTTTCACAAGATTGTGATCATAAAAAAGGAAACTATGACATATAAAATATATCACTATCATGCAAACGCACCCTCACACATAAGGATGGCTCTGTTGTGGAAAGACTGATACATGTTTGATAGTGTCTTGATGCTGTATTGTTTGTCCTTCATGTTCTAATACTTTAATGTTACCCCTTCCTTGTGTTTTTTGTAATAAATAATAATAGAAATGTAAAAAGAATACCTGTTCACCTGCACACACACACACACCACAAAGCCCAGAGCAGCATCCCCCACACACACACACACCACAAAGCCCAGAGCAGCATCCCCCACACACACACACACCACAAAGCCCAGAGCAGCATCCCCCACACACACACACACACACACACCACAAAGCCCAGAGCAGCATTCCCCCCCACACACACACACCACAAAGCCCAGAGCAGCATCCCCCCCACACACACACCACAAAGCCCAGAGCAGCATTCCCCCCCCCCCCCCCCCCACACACACACACACACACACACACACACACACACACACACACACACACACACACACGCCCAGAGCAGCATTCCCCACACACACACCACAACGCCCAGAGCAGCATCCCCCCCCCCCCCACACACACACACCACAACGCCCAGAGCAGCATTCCCCCCCCCCCCACACACACACCACAACGCCCACAGCAGCATTCCCCCCCCTCCCCACACACACAACAAAGCCCAGAGCAGCATCCCCCCCCCACACTACACACACACCACAAAGCCCAGAGCAGCATCCCCCCACACACACACCACAAAGCAGCATCCCCCCCACACACACACACCACAAAGCCCAGAGCAGCATCCCCCCACACACACACCACAATGAATAACTGTTTACCTGCACACACACCACAAAGCCCACACACAGAGCAGCATCCCCCCCACACAGACAAATCACATCACACACTTCTCACTAAGTCTGAGCTGTCACACAGAAGGCTACACGTCTAATAACATAGCTTCTAAACCTGAGGTTACATTGTAACATTATGTTCGGTGATGGGATGTTAAACTGCACCGTTTCCAAATCAAATTTGTAGATCAAATCAAATTGTATTTTTCTCCGAATACGTGGTGTAGAAAATACTTACAAGCCCTTAATCAACAATAAGGGGTGTTTTTTTAAGTAAGAAACAACATATTAGCAAAATATATACAGTGGCAAGAAAAAGTATGTGGACCCTTCTGCATATATTGGTCATCAAATTTGATCTGATCTTCATCTAAGTCGCAACAATAGACAAACACAGTCTGCTTAAACTAATAACACGCCAATTATTGTATTTTTCTTATCTATATTGAATACATAATTTTAAACATTCACAGCTTAAAATGTGAACCCCTAGGCTAATGACTTCTCCGAAATATAATTGGAGTCGAATCAATGAGTTTGGAGATTTTGGTTAGAGCTGCCCTGCCCCATAAGAAACTCTCACAAAATTTGAGTTCGCTATACCATTCCTCATGCCAAAGAGATCTCAGAAGACCTAAGATTAAGAATTGTTGCCTTGCATAAAGCTGGAAAGGTTACAAAGGTATCTCTGAAAGTCAGTCTACCGTAAGACAAATTGTCTATAATTTCAGCACTGTTGCTACTCTCCATAGGAGTGTACAATGCGTCTGGGACAGTGCGTCTGCCTTAACATTCTGGGAACCTGGTCTGTAGGAAAGGGTGAAAACAAAACGGGTGAAAAACATGGCCCACCTTGCCTGGCGAGGGTTCAGTCTCCTCGCTGCCCGGATGTACTCCAGATTGCGGTGGTCAGTCCAGATGGGAAAAGGGTGTTTAGCCCCCTCAAGCCAATGTCTCCACACCTTCAAAGCCTTGACGACAGCCAACAGCTCCCGGTCCCCTACGTCATAGTTTCACTCCGCCGGATAGAGCTTCCTCGAGAAGAAGGCACAGGGGCGAGGCTTCGGTGGCGTATCCGAGCGCTGAGAGAGCACGGCTCCTATCCCACCTCCACTATGAACGCCAGAGGGATCCGGATGGGCCAGCACAGGAGCCGAGGTAAACAGAGCCCTCAGGTGACCAAAGGCCTCCTTCTTCTTCACAAAAAAGAAACTTGAGGAGACGGGTGAAGTGGAGGACCGAATGTACCCCTGATGCAGGGATTCAGAGACATATGTTTCCATAGCCACCGTCTCTGCATGTGTATCCCCTCTCACGTGACTCCTGGGAAGTGCGGCGTCTACCAGGAGATTTATCGCACAATCCCCCCGTTGATGGGGTGGTAATTGAGTCGCCTTCTTTTTGGAGAAGGCGAGAGCCAAGTCGGCATATTCAGGGGAAATGCGCATGGTGGAGACCTGGTCTGGACTTTCCACCGTAGTAGCACCTATGGAAATCCCTAAACGCCTACCCGAGCACTCAGTGAGAGCCCTCCTTTGCCATGAAACAGTGGGGTCATGACAAGCTAACCAGGGTAGGCCTAGCACCACGGGAAACACAGGAGAGTCGATGAGAAAAATACTGATTCTCTCCGTGTGACCCCCCCTGCGTCACCATGCCCAGAGGAGTGGTGGCCTCCCTAATCAACCCTGACCCTAATGGTCGACTATCTAAGTCGTGAACTGGGAAGGGCTAAACTATGGGCAAATGATCGGCCTATAAAATTCCCAGCTGCGCCTGATTCGACGAGCGCCTTATGCTGGGAATGCGGGGAAAACTCAGGAAAAGTAACGAACAAAAACATGTGTGCAACAGAGGGCTCTGGGGTGACGCCAGAGTGCCCTTCCTGCTGCCTCGACCCCCAGAGGAAGCAACCCGGCACCGACCGGCAGTGTGATCTCTGCGGCCACAGATGGTACATGAGACGGAACCTTCTCTGGTCTCCCTGAGCGCAGCACCTCCCAGCTCCATGGGTACCGGAGCGGTGTTGCTGGGGGATGGACCTGACAGATCCCGATCTGTACGTCCACGGGTAGCCAGCAGGTTATCCAGCCGAATAGACAGGTCCACCAGCTGGTCAAAGGTGAGTGTGGTGTCCCTGCAGGCCAACTCTCGACGGACGTCCTCGCGCAAACTGCAGCGATAGTGGTCGATCAGGGCCCTGTCGTTCCATCCCGCTCCGGAGGCCAGAGTTCGAATGTCCATTACGAACTCCTGTGCGATCCTCGTCCCCTGCCACAGGTGGAAAAGACCCTAGGGCGGGTGGTCGAAGACTGCCCGGAAACGACGGGTGAACTCCTCAAAGTGGTCCAGCACCTCATCTCCTTCCACTCACACAGCATTGGCCCACTCCAGGGCTTTCCCCGGGAGGCATGAGACAAGGGCAGACACCCTGTCACGGCCTGAAGGAGCCGGGTGGACGGTTGCCAGGTATAACTCCTGGCAGCGGGCAGCCGTCCCATCCCCGGGGAGGGCGAAGCAAATCCCATTGGAACCAGGTGCAGCGGGAGCGAGTAGTGGAGGCACCTGTTGTGCTGGTGGAGATGCTGGAGGAACTCTGTCTCTCCCAGCGGTCCATAGCTTGGACGACGTGGTCCATGGTGGAGATGGTGGAGCATCACTGTGTGTTCCTTGACGCGCTCCTCGACCCCCATACCAGGGGCACCTGCTCCTGCTGACTACATATTTGGGTATTCTGTTAGGGATGCGTAACTGGTGGCAGCGAAGTCAGACGCAGGACAGCAGAACTGGTAATAACTGGAGCAGTTTAATATACAGAATATATAACCACCGGCATCCAGAATAATAAAGAACAAAACCCGACGTGCACCAGACAACAAACGTGCACAAGCACTTACAACAAACAATACCACACAAAGACATGGGGGGAACAGAGGGTTAAATACACAACACGTAATGAGGGAATGAGAACCAGGTGTGTGGGAAAACAAGACAAAACAAATGGAAAATAAAAAAATGAATCGGCGATGACTAGGTGACATGGACCACCAAACACCACCCGAACAAGTAGAGGAATCGAATTTGGCAGAAGTCGTGACAATGACAGTATGGTCAATCACAGTGGTATAACAGTATGGTCAATCACAGTGGTATAACAGTATGGTCAATCACAGTGGTATAACAGTATGGTCAATCACAGTGGTATAACAGTATGGTCAATCACAGTGGTATAACAGTATGGTCAATCACAGTGGTATATCAGTATGGTCAATCACAGTGGTATATCAGTATGGTCAATCACAGTGGTATAACAGTATGGTCAATCACAGTGGTATAACAGTATGGTCAATCACATGGTCAATCACAGTGGTATAACAGTATGGTCAATCACAGTGGTATAACAGTATGGTCAATCACAGTGGTATAACAGTATGGTCAATCACATGGTCAATCACAGTGGTATATCAGTATGGTCAATCACAGTGGTTTAACAGTATGGTCAATCACAGTGGTATAACAGTATGGTCAATCACATGGTCAATCACAGTGGTATAACAGTATGGTCAATCACAGTGGTATAACAGTATGGTCAATCACAGTGGTATAACAGTATGGTCAATCACATGGTCAATCACAGTGGTATATCAGTATGGTCAATCACAGTGGTTTAACAGTATGGTCAATCACAGTGGTATAACAGTATGGTCAATCACAGTGGTATATCAGTATGGTCAATCACAGTGGTATAACAGTATGGTCAATCACAGTGGTATATCAGTATGGTCAATCACAGTGGTATATCAGTATGGTCAATCACAGTGGTATAACAGTATGGTCAATCACAGTGGTTTAACAGTATGGTCAATCACAGTGGTATAACAGTATGGTCAATCACAGTGGTATATCAGTATGGTCAATCACAGTGGTATAACAGTATGGTCAATCACAGTGGTATAACAGTTTGGTGACTTCATGTGACTCTGGGTCGTAGATAAAGGGCCTCATCTGACTCTGGGTCGGTAGATAAAGGGCCTCATCCGACTCTGGGTCAGTAGATTAAGGACATCTCTGGGTCAGTAGATTAAGGATCTCATCTGACTCTGGATCAGTAGATTAAGGGCCTCATCTGACTCTGGGTCAGTAGATTACAGGCCTCATCTGACTCTGGGTCAGTAGATTACGGGCCTCATCTGACTCTGGGTCAGTAGATTAAGGACCTCATCTGACTCTGGGTCAGTAGAATAAGGACCTCATCTGACTGGGTCAGTAGATAAAGGGCCTCATCTGACTGGGTCAG
>NW_027258310.1:0-85138 GCF_045791955.1 Oncorhynchus clarkii lewisi | reverse complement strand
ACTTTTTCCATTTAATGTAATAAGTTACATTATCAGTCCGGTGAGTAACAACTTTTGTGATGAATAATGTAATAACTTCAACCGATCATGTAAAAACACTGAAATCAATGTTTTAATGTGTTACTTTACTAATGTTAATGCACATACCACCCTCCACCAAACACAAATCTAGCACAGCGGTAATCAGTCCGGTATTTACGAGGCTAACCTTACTGGGCCTCAGCCAATAAAAATATCTGGACTCTTGAAGAGAACCTTGTAAAGTGAAGTTAGGATATATACAGTTGAAGTCGGAAGGTTACATACACTTTGGTTGGAGTCATTAAAACTTGTTTTTCAACCACTCCACACATTTGTTGTTAACAAAGTATAGTTTTGGCAAGTCAGTTAGGACATCTACTTTGTGCATGACACAAGTAATTTTTCCAACAATTGTTTACAGACAGATTAATTCACTGTATCACAATTCTAGTAGGTCAGACGTTTACATAGTACGCAAGTATAAACACCATGGGACCACGCAGCCTTCATACCGCTCAGGAAGGAGACGCGTTCTGTCTCCTAGAGATGAACGTACTTTGGTGCGGAAAGTGCAAATGAATCCTAGAACAACAGCAAAGGACCTCGTGAAGATGCTGGAGGAAACAGGTACAAGAGTATCTATATCCACAGTAAAAAGAGTCCTATATCGACATAACCTGAAAGGCCGCTCAGCAAGGAAGAAGCCACTGCTCCAAAACTGCCAAAAAAAAAGCCAGACTATGGTTTGCAACTGCACATGAGGACAAATATTGTACTTTTTGGAGAAATGTCCTCTGGTCTGATGAAACAAAAATAGAACTGTTTGGCCATACTGACAATCGTTATGTATGGAGGAAAAAGGGGAGGCTTGCAAGCCGAAAAACACCATCCCAACCGTGAAGCACCGGGGGTGGCAGCATCATGTTGTGGGGGTGCTTTGCTGCAGGAGGGACTGGTGCACTTCACAAAATAGTTGGCATCATGAGGATAGAAAATTACGTGGATATATTGAAGCAGCATCTCAAGATATCAGTTAAAGCTTGGTCGCAAATGGGTCTTCCAAATAGACAATGACCCCAAGCAAACTTCCAAAGTTGTGGCAAAATGGTTTAAGGATAACAAAATTAAGGTATTGGAGTGGCCATCACAAAGCCCTGACCTCAATCCTATAGAAAATTTGTGGGCAGAACTGAAAAAACGTGTGCGAACAAGGAGGCCTACAAACCTGACTCAGTTACACCAGCTCTGTCAGGTGAAATGGGACAAAATTCACACAAGTTATTGTGGGAAGCTTGTGGAAGGCTACCCGAAACGTTTGACCCACGTTAAACAAATTAAAGGCAATGCTAACAAATACTAATTGAGTGTATGTAAACTTCTGACCCACTGGGAATGTGATGAAATAATTAAAAGCTGATAAATCATTCGCTCTACTTTTATTCTGAAATTTCACATTCTTAAATAAAGTGGTGATCCCAACTGACCTAAAACAGGGAATTTTTACTAGGATTAAATGTCAGGAATTGTGAAAGACTGAGTTCAAATGTATTTGGATAAGGTGGATGTAAACTTCCGACTTCAACTGTTTCAAAACAATCCAGATGTCTTTGTTCCAGTGTTTTTTCAAGTTCTAATGTAAAAAACAATATCAGAACTATTTTCTTTTAGACAGATGTTATTGTGATGACTCTGAATATCACACATGGACATTTCCTATGGGCGGATATGGAATCATTCAATATCCTGTGATAGGCCTATGTGGACATCTTATTTTCTCAATATGACGACAAATACTGACAGTAGGCCTACATTGTATATTTTAAGCTCTAGACTGAGGTCCACATCAGGGTCTTGATATGCTAAATAAGGACAATTTCTGATGCTTATTTGCGCGGAGGATATGCTCAATAATTTTACTAATATGAACTCCATATCATTGCCACTAGCTATCATTGTTGTGTTACTTCCGCATAAAGACGCGCGCAAACACAAGCTAACAGCACCGTAACTGGTAGCCTAGCAACAAAAATCACCTATTTTCAATGGTCGTGTTCTTTATTTGGGCGCAACAAAGTAGTGTATAAACGCTGTGTGGTCGAACTGACATCTGGAGAAACAATTTGAGGTGTTCAAAGAAGTTAACCGGTGCCTTCAAAGCCTCTCAGTGGCAAATATATAGCATCAGCAATCCAGGGTTTATATACATAATTGGTGTAGGCGATTCCTAATTATTTCTCCCTGGTTCTGACTTGACCTGCCGGTTGAGCATTGCCTTGTATCATCCATCTGTGTGCGATGAGCTAGTAGGCTACTTGGCTGAAATTACCACCATGGTTTCTTTTCTCCTGCTGTTCAAATCGAACTCATGGATGTGGAGGATCACACGTGAAAACTGGACATAGACATTTAAAACACCACCATAGGTAAACTATTAATAAAAGTCAACCAAACTTACACAATCCACCGTGGAAGCTGACGTTACTGTATTCTTTCGAAAAAATAAAAAAAACGACACTAAATGTGTATGCTACAGTTACTTTCTTAGTCACAACGTTCAGATAAAGAAAAGCTCGACCACAACTTTATAAATATCAAAACTCCATTTCAGTTGTGACAAATGAACGTCTCATTTAGACTAATCTTACATTAGAAACATCCTGGGAAAGGATGTGGAAATGTGTTTGGTTTGAAAACTAGATAGAGGATGGTAACAAAGTACTTCCTGTTGATGCTTTCCGGCTTCTTCTGTGGTGTTTAAAAGGTGCCACCACCAACTGTACATAGTCATCAACACCTCTCTTCAAGTGGGTGAGGCGGTTTAGGGAGTCATTATGCTAGAAAATACTTTTGTATTATATCATTAATCTATTTAAACTGTACATGTTTCACTGTTTTAGAATCATCCTGAATGATAGTAAATGCATTTTGTCCACGTGTGGTTGTATTGTTGTTATATTTGCAAATCAAATCTAAAATCAAAATCTAAGGTATTTATAGAAACAACAAAAACATCTTGGTTAGAGAAATTCTGTAATGAATAGAAATAGTAACAACAGGGCAGAAATTCCTTACACTTTCTGCATATGTTCATACAAGTGACCACAGGAAACTTCTTTGATCAGAGGTTAGTTTGTTTAATATAGTTTGCAACCCGGAGTTTACACTTACAGCAATTTACAAACAAGACACTCAGTTCTCAAGATGGTGTTTTCTCTTTATATCCCCTACTATGGTTCACCCCTCGCAGGGTGACATCCCTTAACTTTAACACAATATAAACTAATCATTAATAGTTGCTAATACAAAGATGTTTCTGCTAGGCGGAGTTCAGCTTATTGTTATTTGCAGATTCCCAATCCTCCTTTCTCTTGCCCGACCGAGCCCCCTGTCTCATTGACTATAAGAACTACAGATGAATTGTTATTATTATTATTTAATTTTTTCAATGTATGTGTCTATAACTGCGTGCTTGTTCGTGTTAGAGTACAAGGGCATAGGTTTGTGTGTGTGGGTTTGAAATTGGTGGAGGGTGGTATGTGCATTAACATTGGTGAAGTAAACATTAAACATTGGTTTAGGTGTTATTACAAGTAAGTTAATACGTTATTAATTTTAAAAAGTTGTAACCTGATACCAATAACTTATTACATTAAGTGGAAAAGGTTATTAGACAACATTTTATCATATTAACCAACAAGATGTTACATTTACCAGTTTTATTACATTATAAATTTAAAAGTTATTACATTAACCGTTGATACAAGACACAGTATACATAGATCTTGCCTTGAACTCATGGAAATAATTATCCAATATATCATGGATTAGATTTAGGATCATTTTAATCAATACAGATTTATAAAATACACCATTTAAGTGATAACTTCTGGTTTAGAAGATAATTGGATTGAATGTATTGATTAATTGAATACATGAATATACACCTATTGTTGAAACATTATTCTACATAATGACATTTAATAATAATAGTATTATCATGAGTACATGAAAGAAGATAATTATCGACATCCCCCCACAGGTTCACTATGACATTTCCAATGAGAACATTTATCCATTTAGATCAATGTGTGATATTACATAGACACAGGGGAGACCTGATCCTAGATCAGAGCTGCATATTATGCTGCACAGAGGTTACCATGGTGATCAGACTAAGTCAACTGTTTAAGAATGGGAGATGGATATGACTGTTCACTAGATGTTTTCTATTGATCCTTTATTTAGGGATCTGGAAATGGTGTCAAATAGGAGGGAGTTGAAATATGGCACATTTTTGCTTTCTGGTGTTTTCTAATATTCCCTAAATGAGTAAAGCTCTCTCCACATAGACAGACATAGGGTTTCTCTCTAGTGTGTGTTCGCTGGTGTGAATTCAGGGTCCCTGACTCAGCAAAGCTCTTTCCACACTGATCACAACTATAAGGCTTCTCTCCAGTGTGTGTTCGCTGGTGTATAATCAGGGTGGAAGCTCGAGCAAAGTTCTTTCCACATAGACAGACATAAGTTCTCTCTCCAGTGTGTATGCGATAGTGTTTATTCAAGGTGGAAACCACAGCAAAGCTCTTTCCACACTGATCACAGCTATATGGCTTCTCTCCAGTGTGAATGCGCTGGTGTATAATCAGGGTGGAAGCTACAGCAAAGCTCTTCCCACACTGATCACAGCTATAAGGCTTCTCTCCTGTGTGTACACGCTGGTGTATGGTTAGGGCTCCTGCACTAGCAAAGTTTTTCCCACAATCAAGGCAGGGGTAAGGCTTCTCCCCTTCATAAATTCTCAGATGATATTTGAAGGTGTTATATGTAGCAAAGCTCTTTCCACACTGATCGCAGCTATAAGGCTTTTCTCCTGTGTGTGTTCGCTGGTGTGTAGTCAGGTTGGAAGCTTGAGCAAAGCTCTTCCCACATTGATCACAGCTGTAAGGCTTTTCTCCTGTATGCGTTACCTGGTGTCTAGTTAGGTTGGAATCTTGAGCAAAGCTCTTCCCACACTGATCACAGCTATAAGGCTTCACTCCAGTGTGTGTTACCTGGTGTGTTGTCAGCTCTCGAGACCGAGCAAAGCTCTTCCCACACTGATCACAGCTATAAGGCTTCACTCCAGTATGTGTTAGCTGGTGTGCTGTCAGGTTGCCTGACTGATTGAAGCTCTTTCCACACTGACCACAGCTATAAGGCTTCTCTCCAGTGTGTGTTAGCTGGTGTCTATTCAGGTGTCCTGATACAGCAAAACTCTTCCCACACTGATCACAGCTGTAAGGCTTCTCTCCAGTGTGTGTTACCTGGTGTGCTGTCAGGTTGCCTGACTGATTGAAGCTCTTCCCACACTGATAACAGTGATAAGGCTTCTCTCCGGTGTGAATACGCAGGTGAGTTATGAAGGATCTTCGTGTAGTGAAACTCTTCCCACAGTCAGAGCAGCTGTGGTGAGATTTCTTCCCTGTACGTCTGTGCTGGTGTTTGAGGTGTTCTGATTGGGAGACACTCTTCTCTGCCTCGTCAGCAACATGTTGTTGTTGAAGCTCCCCAGATGATAAGTCCCTCCCACTGAGAGAGCGACGGTTAGGAAAGTCCCCTGTGAAACAGACATTGAATAACTAGGTTTTGGAATAATGGGTCCATAAAACAAACAAACATCAACAATATATCATTATACACTCAGTGCACAGTTTATTAGGTACACTCCCCAGTTCATGAAAATAGGTCACTCCTACAGACAGTGAGTCACGTGGCTATGGCTTGCTATACAAAGCAGACAGACAGGCAGAGACATTAAGTTCCTGTTTGATTGAACATCAGAATGGGAAAAACAAGTGATCTAAGCGAGGTATGATCGCCGGTGCCAGGCACGCCAGATCCAGAATCTCAGAAACAGACACTCTCCTGGACTTTTCACACACGACAGTGTCCAGAGTTTACCAAGAATGGTGCCTCAAAAAAGCAAACATCCAGTCAGCAGCAGTCCAGGCTCCGGAGAATTCAGGCTGTTTTGGAGGCAAAGGCCCGATCCGGTACTAGATTGGTGTACCTAATAAACTGAGTATATATGGTTTATCAATGAATTAACAGAAGTTGCAGAATCAGATTGTAGTTTCATCCACACACCCCATTGTTCTTACTTGATGAAATCAAATCTCCCTCCTCCTCGTGTCCTTCTCTCACAGTTCCACTCTGCCCTGCTGTTTTCCTGCAGTCGACCAGCTGCACAGACACCCTCTTCAGATCCAGCAGTAAGGCGCTACCAGGAGAGTTGTGACCAGGGGACTCCGGCAGGGTGGAGGGGGACGGACTAGCTCTGTCCTGGTGACCACAGAAAGTATTGTACATAGAATATCATTAGACCAAACATTTGATTACTTTAGTCTAAATCTCTGATTGATTGCTGCATCCTTATAATACCCCATTTCTCCTGAAGTGTGCAATCGTTCACTACTTTCCACAAACGTACATATTTTTTCAAATCACACATTTTTCAAATGAAAGTGGTTTATATATGTTTTTACTCTTAGTACAAATGCAAAAACTGATGACACTTGGAATGTCCCATTTTATGTTCAGAACCTTGATTGAGCATTCATTGGAGTTGAACACATCTTTCACCCGAGTTAAGAGATTAGGAGATGCTACAACAAGGAGCAGAACCAGAATGAGGAGTTCCTCCTTCTTGATAAGGGCCAAACGTCCCCTCCCTTTCCGAAATGTGAAAGATGGTAACTAACACCTGCTAAATCATGGTTTGTTCAAATAACCAGTGATGAAAAACCTAAACACCAGAACTACTGCTGCTCGTTATACCACTTTTGGAGCATGTTGAGAAAAATGTCAGTCTTATAGTTTCAGTATCCTTACACAGTACATACATAGAATAAACCCTCAGATATAGGGGTATTGTGGCATGTAGTAGAAACCTACAGTAAAAAGGTATTGTGTAGCCTGGTGCAATTTCTGCTCCATGTAACATTGCTCAAGATCCACTTTTCTATGTGACTTGTTACTGTAACAGCAGCCACATCTAAAAATCAACAACATTCTGATAATGAGTGGAATAAACTGTAATTTAACACCCAAGTATTTCAGCAGTACATTGTCCACTTGACACTTTATAATTTTGCTTTCGTAATTCAGTTTTTAGTAGTTTGATTAAATGATAGTTCAATGTATTATCAACAAATGACAGGAACATCGTTGTACTTACAGTTATCTACAACATACTTATGAAAATTGTACCAATGAGAGAGAAAAAAATGGCATTGGATTGGTGGAGTCATGTGATAGTGGGAGAATCCACCATATGTTTTATAACAGCCATTTCCTTTCAAATCAGTGAAGGAAAGTCAACAAGTGCACAGTTAGGGAGGAAGGAAAGATAACTAGGGATTCCTTAACATATTATGTAGGTAGAAGTGGAGCTAGCGTGAGGGCCATGGGTGCAACTGTTCCTGCAGATACAAAGAAACATGATGTAGACCCACCATTATTTAACACTATAAAATATTATGTAACACCATAAAAAAAATGTTTAACTCTATAAAACATGCAACACTATAATTACATATTTAACACTACAAAACATATGATTAAATTAAATCCTGGAATTGGTCTGAGTGGTTGTTGCTTATTTTATAAAGCAATGTATCCTACAGGTGTCTGTCAGTATAACTCCTTGAGGGGACCCCTGGGACTGGTAGCTTCACTGCTGGTTGGCTGCTGGTGGGGGAAGGACCAGGCTCTTCAAAATGATTTATTTATTGAGTTTAAATTAAGTTAACACACTGCTTTAATACTTACAAGACCATCATGATTAGTTGACCGACTGATTTTGTCTTGTAGCAATGTGGTGCCTGCCTGTATTTCCTTAAACCTTTGTTTTAGCAATGCAAGCTACTGAGAAAGATTTTTTAAATTTCCTAACATATTCTCTTGCCCCCATTAGCCCCCACCCCTAGTGCTGCACCACTGGAATGGCCGTGCATGGCAGAGTTGTTGACAAATATCCAACACATGGGCAAGTCCAGCATCCAGATCGGAGCTGTAAAAATAATCAAGCCAGTCAATTGGCAAAGTTCTTAGTTTGACACTGTTTATCTGCACAGGTTTGGATTAAAATTGTAAAGAAGACAGGAGAAGGAGACTATTTTAATTGATTCAGGATGTTTGAAACTGAGTTTGTTCTGATACTAGCCAGCATGCATTTGCTCACTGCAGTCCACAACATGCTGTTTACATGTCTATTTGTTTTCTCAGCTACACCTTGAGTGGTGTCCTGCCGGACAGTGAAATATGGCTAGCTCTAAATATAGCTTGGTCTATGGAGTAGCTAGCTAGCGTTGCAAAAGTCTATTGCATTGTAAGGTAGCAGCGTGTCAATTTGGTTTTGAACGGATCAGCTATGTTTTCTGCAAAAATATAGGACTGTCATTTGGATGTGAACTAGCTATCGTTAGCCAGCTTCTGTGTCAATGTCAGCGATTGTTGTCTGGATCAGGACAATGGCTGAAGTTGTTGTTTGTGTAACAAACCTTCCATAAACCATTACAGCTAGCTACCTTTCTTTGCCTGTAGGTTAGCTAGCTAGCAGCTTTCAGTTGACTGGTGTTAGCTAGCTACAGAGGCTAGCTGGACTTTGGACAAGCTAATGTTAGCTAATAGCTGTAGTATTGTTGCCAAGCATCCAAGTTGCTGACCAGGTTAGATAGATTTGGCTGAAAAGATGTTAGCATTGTCAGAAATGCTACAAAAAGGTAGCACATTGTTGGGTCTTAATGGACAGAAATGTGCACGTGAGAGTAATACATGATCAAATGTAATCAAATCTGTTCGACTCAGTTATTCAAACTTTAATTCCCATCACTTTATGGAAGCTATAGTGCCATTTGAATCTGACACAATAATTTTTAGCAAAGTAGACACAGAAAATACTGAACACTCACGACGACAATATAAGGGAATCTAAAACAATAAAATAGAAAATAATAATTGTCCAAATACATTTTGTTTGCCCGTGTGTAGTAAGATGAGCATGTCACAATTACTTCAAAACTAGTCATAATTTGAAAAGGGGCAATTAACTAGCTGGCCTGGCGCATCATTGCAAGCATCTTAGCCAGGTAGCCTTGGGCAAAAAAAACGAAAAGCGTGTACTGTATGACAGAGTCCAAGACCGTTCAGGGAACATAACTTGGGACACACAACACGTTTATTTTATTTTATTTGTACGCACATACAGAAATCAGCACCATGGATAGACATATTTAGCTTAGGTTGATGGGACTACATTGTTTTTGGCAGGGGCGCGACTTTGGTTTTAAAAGTGTGTGTGAGTCCTATATCGACATAACTTGAAAGGCTGCTCAGCAAGGAAGAAGCCACTGCTCCAAAACCGCCATAAAAAAAAGCCAGACTACGGTTTGTAACTGCACACGGGGACAAGGATTGAACTAGAATTGTCTCTGGTCTGATGAGGGCCAAAACTTTATATTTTTGTTTCATGACCATCGTTATGTTTAGAGGAAAAAGGGGGATGCGTGCAAGCCGACGAAAGCACGGGGGTGGCAGCATCATGTTGTGGGGGTGCTTTGCTGCAGGAGGGACTGGTGCACTTCACAAAATAGTTGGCATCATGAGGATAGAAAATTATGTGGATATATTGAAGCAGCATCTCAAGATATCAGTCAGGAAGTTAAAGCTTGGTCGCAAATGGGTCTTCCAAATGGACAATGACCCCAAGTATACTTCCAAAGTTGTGGCAAAATGGCTTAAGGACAAAAAAGTCAAGGTATTGGAGTGGCCATAACGAAGCCCTGACCTCAATTCTATAGAATATTTGTGGGCAGAACTGAAAAAGCATGTGCGAGCAAGGAGGCCTATGACTCAGTTACACCAGCTCTGTCAGGTGGAATGGGACAAAATTCACCCAACTTATAGTGGGAAGCTTGTGGAAGGCTACCCAAAACGTTTAACCCACGTTAAACAAGTTAAAGGCAATGCTACCAAATACTAATTGAGTGTATGTAAACTTCTGACCCACTGGGAATGCGATTAAATAAATAAAAGCTGATAAATCATTATCTCTACTACTATTCTGAAATTTCACATTCTTAAATAAAGTGGTGATCCTAACTGACCTAAAACAGGGAATTTTTACTAGGATTAAATGTCAGGAATTGTGAAAGACTGAGTTCAAATGTATTTGGCTAAGGTGTATGTAAACTTCCGACTTCAACTGTATCAAAACAATCCAGATGTCTTTGTTCCAATGTTTTTTCAAGTTCTAATGTAAAAAAACTATATCAAAACTATTTTCTTTTAAACAGATGATATTGGGATTATTCTGAATATCACACATGGACATTTCCTATGGGCGGATATGGAATCATTCAATATCCTGCGATAGGCCTATGTGTACATCTTATTTTCTCAATATGACGACAAATACTGACAGTAGGCCTACATTGTATATTTTAAGCTCTAGACTGAGGTCCACATCAGGATCTTGATATGCTAAATAAGGACAATTTCTGATGCTTACTCGCGCGGAGGATATGCTCAATAATTTGACTAAAATTAACTCCATATCATTCTTCGATACTAGCTATCATTGTTGTGTTACTTCCGCATAAAGACGCGCGCAAACACAAACTAACAGCACTTTAACTGGTAGCCTAGCAACAAAAATCACCTATTTTCAATGGTCGTTTTCTTTATTTGGGCGCAACAAATTAGTGTGTAAACGCTGTGTGGTCGAACTGACATCTGGAGAAACAATTTGAGGTGTTCAAAGAAGTTAACCGGTGCCTTCAGAGCCTCTCAATTGCCAATATATAGCATCAGCAAGCCAGGGTTTATATACATAATTGGTGTAGGCGATGCCTAATTATTTCTCCCTGGTTCTGACTTGACCTGCCGGTTGAGCATTGCCTTGTATCATCCATCTGTGTGCGATGAGCTAGTAGGCTACTTGGCTGAAATTACCACCATAGTTTCTTTTCTCCTGCTGTTCAAATCGAACTCATGGATGTGGAGGATCACACGTGAAAACTGGACATAGACATTTAAAACACCACCATAGGTATACTATTAATAAAAGTCAACCAAACTTACCCGATCCATCGTGGAAGCTAACGTTACCTTATTCTTTCGAAAAAATAAACAACGACACTAAATGTGTATGCTAGTTACTTTCTTTGTCACAACGTTCAGATAAAGAAAAGCTCGACCACAACTTTATAAATATCAAAACTCCATTTAAGTTGTGACAAATGAACGTCTCATTTAGACTAATCTTACATTAGAAACATCCTGCAAAAGCCTGATGAATTGTATTTGGTTTGAAAACTAGATAGAGGATGGTAACAAAGTACTTCCTGTTGATGCTTTCCGGCTTCTTCTGTGGTGTTTAAAAGGTGCCGCCACCTACTGTATATAGTCATCAACACCTCTCTTCAAGTGGGTGAGGTGGTTAAGTGAGTCATTATGCTAGAAAATAACTGTTTGTATTATATCATGAATCTATTTAAACTGTACATGTTTCACTGTTTTAGAATCATCCTGAATGATAGTAAATGCATTATGTCCACGTGTGGTTGTATTGTTTTTATATTTGCAAATAAAATCTAAAATCACAAATCTAAGGTATTTATAGAAACAACAAAAACAGCTTGGTTAGAGAAATTCTTTGCTATTGTCTTTCAAATGAGCTCATGGCTAGATGCCTTTATAGGGCGTGTAGCGGTTCTCTGAATGGAAGACGCAAAAGCGTCCCGCCAAGGGCTTATAGCGGACTTAGGGGTGTAGACTAAGAAACTTATATTGATCAAATAAACCTCACATAAGCCATTCGTTTTTTGATTGACCAAAATCATCACATTTTCATTGACCTCCACACAAAAACTCCTTGCCTGGTGGAGCGGGGAAAAAACTCCACCTGCTGGAGGGCGACAGATTTTCCCTCGAGTTGGGCCTCTCCTTCTCTGGGAACGTTCTCTTCGAGCGTCCACATATTTTTTATTGGCTGAGGCCCAGTAAGAGTGGCCTCGTAAATAAAATACCGATTAGCGCTGCGCCATCCTTGTGGTGAAACAGTAAAGTCCGTATGTTCAATCCGACGTCTGCAGTGGCCATACAGCATTTAAGGCGATGCAACCTTGGCAGAAGTCAGGACATTCATTCTTGCTGCATTTCACCGAGCAGAGCTGTTGTGAAGGAAGGGGTCTTCTTCTTCTTTGCTATTATGACGGTCTGCAAACAATTTTTATAGATGCACGACTCCAAATGATTTGCCTATTTATCAGCCTACTATTCCGTAATGAATAGAAATAGTGATAACAGGGCAGATATTCCTTACACTTTCTGTATATGTTCATACAAGTGACCACAGGAAACTTCTTTGATCAGAGGTTAGTTTGTTTAATATAGTTTGCAATCCGGAGTTTACACTTACAGCAATTTACAAAGAAGACTCAGTTCTCAAGATGGTGTTTTCTCTTTACGTCCCCTACTATGGTTCACCCCGCCGAGGGTGACATCCCTTAACTTTAACACAATATAAACTAATCATTAATAGTTGCTAATACAAAGATGTTTCTGCTAGACGGAGTTCAGCTTATTGTTATTTGCAGTTTCCCAATCCTCCTTCCTCTTGCCCGACCGAGCTCCCTGTCTCGTTAACTAAATAACTACCGATGAATTATTTCATTTGTTTTTAAATCAATGCGTGTGTCTATAACTGTGTGCCTGTATAAGATTACAATAGCATTTTATTTGACCTTTATATGACTCTTATTTTCAATGACGGCCTAGGAACAGTGGGTTAACGGCATTGTTCAGGGGCAGAATGACAGATTTGTACGTCACCAGCTCGGGGATTCGAACTTGCAACCTTTCGGTTACACACATTGGTTTGTGTTTGTGGGTTTGAAATTAGTGGAGGGTGGTATGTGCATTAACTTAAGTGAAGTAACACATAAATCATTGGTTTTGGTGTTATTACACGGTCAGTTGAAGTCATTATGTTATTCATTAAAAAGGTTGTTACTCACCTGACTGATAACGTAACTTATTACATTAAATAGAAAAAACAACAATTCAACATTTTATTATATTAACCAACAAGATATTACATTTACCAGTTTTATTACGTTATAAATCTAAAAGTTATTACATTAACCGTTGTTACAAGACACAGTATACATAGATCTTGTCTTGAACTCATGGAAATAATTATCCAATGTATTATGGATTAGATTTAGGATCATTTTAATCAATACAGATATATAAAATACACCATTTAAGTGATAACTTCTTGTTTAGAAGATAATGGATTGAATGTATTGATCAATTTAATACATGAACATACACCTATTGTTGAAACATTATTCTACATAATGACATTTAATAGTAGTATCATGAGTATATGAAAGAAGATACAATTATCACCCCCCCCCCCCCCCACACACACACACACACAGGTTCATTATGACACTTCCTATGATAACATTTATCCATTTAGATCAATGCGTGATATTACATAGACACAGTGGAGACCTGATCCTAGATCAGAGCTGCATATTATGCTCCAGAGGTTACCATGGTGATCAGACTAAGTCAACTGTTTAAGAATGGGAGATGGATATGACTGTTCACTAGATGCTTTATACTGATCCTTTATTTAGGGATCTGGAAACAGTGCAAGAAGGGAGGGAGATGAAATAGAGCATGTTTGTGTCTACTGTTTTTTTCCTCATTGACCCTAAATAAAAACAAAGCTCTTCCCACCTGGACAGACATACGGTTCCTTCTCCAGTAAGTGTTCACTGGTGGGAATAAAGGGTCCCTTATTGACTGAAGCGCTTCTCACACTGATCACAGATGTAAGGCTTCATTCTCTCCTGTGTGTTCGCTTGTTTAATCAGGGAGAAAGCTTGAGAAAAGCGCTTCCCACACTGACCACAGCTATAAGGCTTCTTTCCAGTGTGTGTTCGCTGGTGTTTAGTCAGGGTGTAAGCTAGAGCAAAGCTCTTCCCACACTGAACACAGCTATAAGGCTTCTCTCCAGTGTGTGTTTGCTTGTGTGCAGTCAGGCTCCCAGATTGAGCAAAGCTCTTTCCACAATGATCACAGGTATAAGGCTTCTCTCCAGTGTGTGTTTGCTGGTGTGTAGACAGGGAGGAAACTACAGCAAAGCTCTTCCCACACTGATCACACCTATAAGGCTTCTCTCCTGTGTGTATGCGCTGATGTTTAGTTAGTTTTTCTGCTACAGCAAAGCTCTTCCCACACTGAACACAGCAATAAGGCTTCTCTCCAGTGTGTGTTCGCTGGTGTGTAGTCAGGTGGCCTGACTGATTAAAGCTCTTTCCACACTGATCACAGCTATAAGGCTTCTCTCCAGTGTGTGTTCGCTGGTGTGTAGTCAGGTTGACTGACTGATTGAAGCTCTTTCCACACTGATCACAGCTATAAGGCTTCTCTCCAGTGTGTACACGCTGGTGTACAGTTAAGGCTCCTGCACTAACAAAGCTTTTCCCACAATCAAGACAGGGGTAAGGCTTCTCCCCTGTATGAATTCTTACTTTAGATTTGAAGGTGTTAGATGCAGCAAAACTCTTCCCACACTGATCACAGTGAATAATGAAGCCACTTTGGCTTGTGAAACTCTTCCCACAGTCAGAGCAGCAGTGGTGAGGTTTCTTCCCTGTACGTCCCTGCTGGCGTTTCTTGAGATGTTCTGATCTGGAGAGACTCTTCTCTGTCTCGTCAGCAACATGTTGTTGAGGCTCCCCAGATGATAAGCCCCTCCCATTGAGAGAACAACAGTGTGTGTCCCCTGTGAAACAAAGACATTGAATAACTAGGTTTTGGAAATACAGGTCCATAAATAGTATTATTTTTGTAAAAATTTATTGTTATTTAACAGACGCTCTTATCCAGAGCGACTTACAGGAGCAATCAGGGTTAAGTACCTTGCTCAAGAGCACAGATGGTTTTACCTAGTTGGCTCAAAGATTCAAACCAGCAACCTTGCGATTACTGGCATTAACCACTAGGCTTCCTGCCTCCCTGTTCAATAAATACACTATGGCCAGTTTATTAGGTACACGCTCCCCGTTCACAAAACTGGATCGACAATTTACTGGCCACTGAGTGTATATTGTTTATCAATCAATTAACAGAAGTTGCAGAAGCAGATTGTAGTCTAATCCACACACCCCATTGTTCTTACTTGATGAAATCAAATCTCCCTCCTCGTGTCCTTCTCTCACAGCTCCACTCTGCCCTGGTGTTTTCCTGCAGTCGACCAGCCGCACAAACACCCTCTTCAGACCCAGCAGTAAGGCGCTACCAGGAGAGTTGTGACCAGGGGACTCCGGCAGGGTGGAGGGGGACGGACTAGCTCTGTCCTGGTGACCACAGGAAGTATTGTACATAGAATATAACTAGACCAAACATTTGAATACTTTTTTCCTTATCACTATAATCTAGTAGTAATTTAGTAGTAGAGGGAATTTCCTTTATGCCCCATTCTACACACAGCCTAAATGATAGGCACTGAACCATTCACAGGACAATAATAAAAAGGAGCATATAGGATCCAACCCTATCGCGTTTGTAGACTAAGAAATAAAATATGAAGTGACAGTTTCATCATTACGTATCACAAAGATCACAGATGACAGTGCCCACCAAATCTATGACAAGCGAGAATGAATTTTAAGCACCAAAATGTGTTTGTCAAAATAATATCTGAAAATGTCAGTTATTGAACATAATACTTCTATTTGCAATATCAATTTATGATTAGGCAGTTGAGGAAAACTCCATTTACCAACACTACATGTAGGACAGACAGACATTCTCACACACAATATTAATATATATTTGTATTTTTTAAATTTTTTATTTCACCTTTATTTAACCAGGTAGGCTAGTTGAGAACACCTTTATTTAACCAGGTAGGCTAGTTGAGGACACCTTTATTTAACCAGGTAGGCTAGTTGAGAACACCTTTATTTAACCAGGTAGGCTAGTTGAGAACACCTTTATTTAACCAGGTAGGCAAGTTGAGAACACCTTTATTTAACCAGGTAGGGAAGTTGAGGACACCTTTATTTAACCAGGTAGGCTAGTTGAGAACACCTTTATTTAACCAGGTAGGCTAGTTGAGAACACCTTTATTTAACCAGGTAGGCAAGTTGAGGACACCTTTATTTAACCATGTAGGCTAGTTGAGAACAAGTTCTCATTTACAATTGCGACCTGGCCAAGATAAAGCAAAGCAGTTCGACACATACAACGACACAGAGTTACACATGGAGTAAAACAAACATACAGTCAATAATACAGTATAAACAAGTCTATATACGATGTGAGCAAATGAGGTGAGATAAGGGGGGACTTTACCTAGCAAGGACTTATAGATGACCTGGAGCCAGTGGACTTGGCGACGAGTATGAAGCGAGGGCCAGCCAACGAGAGCTTACAGGTCGCAGTGGTGGGTAGTGTATAGGGCTTTGGTGACAAAACTCTGTGATGGACTGCATCCAATTTGCTGAGTAGAGTGTTGGAGGCTATTTTGTAAATTACATCGCTGAAGTCAAGGATCGGTAAGATAGTCAGTGTTACGAGGGTGTGTTTGGCAGCATGAGTGAAGGATGCTTTGTTGCGAAATTGGAAGCCTTGATTTAATTTTGGATTGGAGATTCTTAATATGAATCTGGAAGGAGAGTTTACAGTCTAACCAGACCCCTAGGTATTTGTAGTTGTCCACATATTCTAAGTCAGAACCGTCCAGAGTAGTGATGCTAGGCGGGCAGGCAGGTGCAAGCAGCGATCCGTTGAGGAGCATGCATTTAGTTTTACTTGCATTTTAGAGCAGTTGGAGGTCACGGAAGGAGAGTTGTATGGCATTGAAACTCGTCTGGAGGTTAGTTAACACAGTGTCCAAAGAGGGGCCAGAAGTATACAGAATGGTGTCGTCTGCGTAGAGGTGTATCAGAGAATCACCAGCCGCAAGAGGGACATCATTGATGTATACAGAGAAAAGAGTCGGCCCAAGAATTGAACCCTGTGGCACCCCCATAGAGACTGCCAGAGGTCCGGACAACAGGCCCTCCGATTTGACACACTAAACTCTATCAGAGAAGTAGCTGGTGAACCAGGCGAGGCAGTCATTTGAGAAACCAAAGCTGTTGAGTCTGCTGATAAGAATGCAGTGATTGACAGAGTCGAAAGCCTTGGTCAGGTCGATGAATACGGCTGCACAGTATTGTCTTGTGTCGATGGCGATTATATTGTTTAGGACCTTGAGCGTGGCTGAGGTGCACCCATGACCATCTCGGAAACCAGATTGCATAGCGGAGAAGGTACGGTAGGATTCGAAATGGTTGGTGATCTGTTTGTTAACTTGGCTTTCGAAGACCTTAGAAAGGCAGGGTAGGATAGATATAGGTCTTTAACAGTTTGGGTCTAGAGTGTCTCCCCCTTTGAAGAGGGGGATGACCGCGGTAGCGTTTCCAATCTTTGGGGATCTCTGACGATACGAAAGAAAAGTTGAACAGGCTAGTAATAGGGGTTGCAACAATTGCGGCGGATAATTTGAGAAAAAGAGGGTCCAGATTGTCTAGCCCGGCTTGTGTTTTTTGGTCCCTAAGTTCCCTGAACAGTTGCATATCGCGGGGGCTATTCGATGCTAATGCAGAACGCCATGGGATGTTTTTGTGATTTTCAAAGGCAGTCAGGTCTGGAGTGAACCAAGGGCTATATCTGTTCATGGTTCTACATTTTTTGAACGGGGCATGCTTATTTAAGATGGTGAGGAAAGCATTTTTAAAGAATAACCAGGCATCCTCTACTGACAGAATGAGGTCAATATCTTTCCAGGATACCCGGGCCAGGTCGATTAGAAAGGCCTGCTCGCTGAAGTGTTTTAGGGAGCGTTTGACTGTGATGAGGGGTGGTCTTTTGACCGCAGACCCATTACGGACGCAGGCAATGAGACAGTGATTGCTGAGATCCTGGTTGAACAAGGCAGAGGTGTATTTAGAGGGCAGGTTGGTCACGATGATATCTATGAAGGTGCCTGAGTTTACGGATTTGGGGGTTGTACCTGGTAGGTTCCATGATAATTTGGGTGAGATTGAGGGCACCTAGCTTAGATTGTAGGACGGCCGGGGTGTTAAGCATATCCCAGTTTAGGTCACCTAACAGTACAAACTCTGAAGATAAATGGGGGGCAATTAATTCACATATGGTATCCAGGCTGCAGCTGGGGACTGTAACAAGCAGCAACAGTGAGAGACTAATTTCTGGAAAGGTGGATTTTTAAAAGTAGAAGCTCGAACTGTTTGGGCACAGACCTGGATCGCATGACAGAACTCTGCAGGCTGTGTCTGCAGTAGATTGCAACTCCACCCCCTTTGGCAGTTCTGTCTTGGAGGAAAATGTATTCACATACATAGAGGCATTTTTCAGCTATGATTTTACCACTCAGAATCCAGAATGGATATGACAATGGGGCCAGCACAGGATGTAATACACCCTTACAACAATCTACTTGTTGATCTTCTTGACTTCTTATCTGGTAAACTGCTACTGTGTGTCAAGAAAAGAGCCCCAATTAGGGGTTAGTGTACTCCAGTAAAAAAGGTCTGGTTTAGATTATAAACTATTGCCCTGTGTCCCCATTCATAGGGGAATGAGAGACTAGTCAGTGGTAGAATTGAGTTGGCACTTTATTGGCCCAAACACCCACAGACCCATAAGGTTGAGGTTACTCATGGACAGTAATTAGTCATTATTTATTTTTTTGTCTTCTAACTGTCCAAGAATAGGATCCAAAGTGTTAAGAAATATTTGTTCCCATAAATACAAAGGAGGATGTCTCCTCAGTCCTCATACCTCTGGCACTTTATTCAGACTGCCAGACTTTGCACCACAGAGCCAATCAGGAGAGAATACATACAGGTCAAGGGTGCCAATTGAAAGTCAAGGGGTGTGAAAATGGACAAACTAACGGGTCTGCAAATCAAAGGCTAGTCAGCGGACATTCTGAACCTTGTTTTAAGTCACTAGGTCACATGACCAAGGAGCTATTGAAATTCAAAATGTTGCCAAATTAATGTAAAAACATGTGGGATGAAAATGGACAAACAAAAGGGTGTGCAATGTGTAGGCCCACTGAGTGGACATTCTGAACCTTGTTTGAGTCAAGTAGATAACATAACCAAGGAGCTATTGAAATTCAAATGGAAAAAAAGTCTGCACTTTGTTTACGCTCCCTAACTAATTCAACTAGGAAAACAAAATGCTACTCGCATTTCCACATGTTTATTAGCTTTGGAAAGCTAATTCATGTCCAATTCGTGAACATAAGACCTGTGCAATGTTGTGCGCAATTTTTCCAACATCGTGACACTTATTTGGAGTCTGTGGTTTGAAAGCTCGAATATCCGTTGAATATCCCATTTGAAACTGTCTTTACCTCGGTCAGCAATCCAGGGTTGATTTACACCATTGGTGTAGCCTATGCCTAATTATTTCTCCCTGGTTCTGACTTGACCTGCTGGTTGCGCATTGCCTTGTATCATCAATCTGTGTGCGATGAGCTAGTAGGCTACTTGGCTGAAATTACCACCACGGTTTATTTTGTCCAACTGTTCAAATCGAACGCATGGCTGTGCAAGATCAAATATTATGAAAACTGGACCTAGACATTTTATACACAATAAGCATACTGTTCATGGAAGTCAACCAAACTTACCCGCTCCATCGTAGAAGCTACTGAATTCTTTCTTCAACTTTTCCTAAAATAAAAAAAACTGACAGTAAATGTGTACGCTAAAGTTACTAGTTACTTTGTCACAGCGTTCAGATAAAGAAAAGATAGACCACACCTTCTTAAATATCAAAACTCGATTTAAGTTGTGACAAATTTACGTCTCATGTAGACTAATCATACATTAGAAACATCCTGCAAAAGCCTGATGAATTTTATTTGGTTTGAAAACTCGATAGACGGTAACAAAGTACTTCCTGTTGATGGTTTTCAGCTTCTTCTGTGGTGTTTAAGAGGTGCCGCCACCAACTGTAGTCATCAACATCAATAGTCATCAACACTTCGCTTCAAGGCGGGTGAGGTGGTTAAGGGAGTCATTATGCTAGAAAAGGCTTTTGTATTATATCATGAATCTATTTAAACGGTACATTACATTTTTCAGTTTTAGTATCATCCTGAATGATAGTAAATGCAATATGTCCACGTGTGGTTGTATTGTTTTTACATTTGCAAATAAAATCTTATTAAAATCTCAAATCTAAGGTATTTATAGAAACAAAAACAGCTTGATTAGAGAAATTCTTTGCTAATGTATTTCAAATTAGATCATGGCTAGATGGCTTTATAGGGCTGATAACCAGCCGTTCTCTGAATGGAGACGCAAAATCGGCCCGACAAGCGGTCTTATGAGTGCTAGCAAGCTAAGGAACTTATTTTCGATAAAAATTAACCTCACATAGCAAATAAGCCAATCGTTTTTTTGCTTGACCAAATTCAACACTCTTTCATTGACCTCCATACAAAAACTCCTTGTCTGCTGGAGCGAATAAACGCCACCTGCTGGAGGGCATCACATTTTCCCTAGAGGTGGGCCTCTCTCTTTGCCTCTTCTTTTCTGACAAAGTTATCTTTGAGTGTAATGGATATGAAATGGCTAGCTTGTTAGCGGTGGTGCGCGCTAATAGCATTTCAATCGGTGACGTCACTCGCTTTGAGACCTTGAAGTAGTGGTTCCCCTTGCTCTGCAAGGGCCGTGGCTGGGTAACGATGCTTCGAGGGTGACTGTTGACGTATGCAGAGCGTCCCTAATTCGGGGACGGACGAAAAGTCTATACTGTTACACGAGCGTTCAGATATTTTTATGTCTGCAGTGGCCAAACAGCATTTACTGCGATGCAACCTTGGCAGAAGTCAGGACATTCATACTTGCTGCGCTTCACCGAGCAGAGCTGTTGTGAAGGAAGGGGTCTTCTTCTTTGGTAATATGACGGTCTGCAAATAATTGTTATAGATGCACGACTCCAAATGATTTGTCTATTTATCAGCCTACTATTCCGTAATGAATAGAAATAATGATAACAGGGCAGAAATTCATTACACTTTCTGTATATGTTCATACAAGTGACCACAGGAAACTTCTTTGATCAGAGGTTAGTTTGTTTAATATAGTTTGCAACCCGGAGTTTACACTTACAGCAATTTACAAACAAGACACTCAGTTCTCAAGATCCTGTTTTCCCTTTTTATCCCCTACTATGGTTCACCCCTTAACTTTAATACAATATAAACTAATAAGTAATAGTTGCTAATACAAAGATTTTTCTGCTAGGCGGAGTTCAGGTTATTATTACTTGCAATTAGTTTCCCAATCCTTCTTCCTCTTGCCCGACCGAGCCCCCTGTCTCATTGACAATTCGAAATACAGATTCATTCATTATTATTTTTTCTTTATCAATGTGTGTCTAACTGTGTGCTTGTGTGTGTATTTGTGTGTGTATTTGTGTGTGTATTTGTGTGTGTATTTGTGTGTGTATTTGTGTGTGTATTTGTGTGTGAGTACAAGGGCATAGGTGTGTGTGTGTGTGTGGGTTTGAAATTGGTGGAGGGTGGTATGTGCATTAACATTAGTGTAGTAACACATTAAACATTGGTTTAGGTGTTATTACATGATCGGTTAAAGTCATTATGTTATTCATTTAAAAAGGTGTTACTCACCTGACTGGTAACGTAACTTATTGCATTAAGTGGAAAAGTTATTACGACAACAATTCAACATTTTATCATTAACCAACAAGATATTACATTTACCAGTTTTATTACATTATAAATGTAATAAGGAGCATTTGAAATCAATATAGATTTATAAAATATACAATTTAAGTGATAACTTCTTGTTTAGAAGATAATGGATTGAATGTATTAATCATTTCCCCCACACACAGGTTCACTATGACATGTTATGATAACATTTATCCATTTAGAGCCCAATGTGTGATATTACATAGACACAGTGGAGACCTGATGCTAGATCAGAGCTGCATATTATGCTCCACAGAGGTTACCATGGTGATCAGACTAAGGCAACTGTTTAACCTTTATGGGAACGGGGGCAGTATTGAGACGTTTGAATGAAAAACGTGCCCAAAGTAAACTGCCTGTTTCTCAGGCCCACTTTCTCAGGCCCAAACACTCTAAAGTTTCCAAAACTGTCAAAATAATGTCTGTGAGGAAAACAGAACTGACATGGCTGGCAAAAACACAAAGAAAATCCAACCAGAAAAAAAAGAAATTCAATCACAGGCTTTTATTTTGTAAAGCTATAGAAAACCCCTATGTCCATCCACCAGATTGCAATTGATATAGCTTCTACTAGCTGCCAACTGTCTTTATTCAAGGTTTTGAGGCTATTGTTTTGAAAAATGAATTAGTATTTTGACTTAGAGTCTGGTGACTGCTAGGGTCACATCAGTGTTTTTGCGCGCAATGAGGAAGGTACGCTCTTGCTAATTTGATGTTCAAATTGAACACAGTCCTTTCCGTATGAAATATTATAGTTTATTTACATTTCAGACAACCTGAGGATGATATAGACACGTTGTTTGACTAGTTTCGACAAAGTTTGCCAATAGCTTTTAGAACTTTTGTTTGCATTTTTCAACGAGGGAAACCGGTGGATTACTGAGTCAAGCGCGCCAGCTAAACTAACTTTTTTTAATATAAAGGACTTTATCGAACAAAAGGACCATTTGTGATGTTTCTGGGACTCTTATGATTGCAACCAGCTGAAGATCTTCAAAGGTAAGTGATTCATTTTATCGCTATTTCTGACTTTCTTGACTCCTCTACTTGGCTTGAAATAGTTTTTCAAGCTTTTGTATGTGGGGCACTGTCCTCAGATGGTGGTCTGCTTTCGCCGTAAAGCCTTTTTGAAATCTGACGCAGTGGCTGGATTAAAAAGAAGTTAAGCTTTATTTTGATGTATGATACATGTATTTTCATGAATGTTAGTAGTTCTATTTCTGTCATTTTGAATTTCGCGATCTGCAATTTCACCGGATGTTGACGAGGCATCCCGCTATCCCAAAGAGTTAAGAATGGGAGATGGATACGACTGTTCACTAGATGTTTTCTACTGATCCTTTATTTAGGGATCTGGAACCGGTGCCAGATGGGAGGAAGATGAAATACAGCATGTTTGTGTTTTCTGGTGTTTTCTCATTGGCCCTAAATAAACAGAGCTCTTCCCACCTAGACAGACATAAGGTTCCTTCGCCAGTGTGTGTTCACTGGTGTGAATAAAGGGTCCATAACTGACTGAAAAGCTTCCCACACTGATCACAGATATAAGGCTTCTTTCTCTCCAGTGTGTGTTCGCTGGTGTTTAGTCAGGTTGCATGCCTGATTGAAGCGCTTTCCACACTGATCACAGCTATAAGGCTTCTCCCCAGTGTGTGTTCGCTGGTGTGTAGTCAGGGTGGAAGCTAGAGCAAAGCTCTTTCCACAATGATCACAGCTGTAAGGCTTCTCTCCTGTGTGTGTTCGCTGGTGTCTAGTCAGGGTGAAACCTGCAGCAAAGCTCTTCCCACACTGATCACAGCTATAAGGCTTCTCTCCTGTGTGTGTTCGTTGGTGTTTATTCCGGTTTACTGATTGAGAAAAGCCCCTTCCACAATGATCACAGCTATAAGGCTTCTCTCCAGTGTGTGTTCACTGGTGTATAGTAAGGGAGGAAGCTAGACCAAAGCTCTTCCCACATAGACAGACATAAGTTCTCACTCCAGTGTGTGTTACCTGGTGTCTAATCAGGGAGGAAACTACAGCAAAGCTCTTCCCACAGTGATCACAGCTATAAGGCTTCTCTCCTGTGTGTATTCGCTGGTGTATAGTTAGTTTTTCTGATACAGCAAAGCTCTTTCCACACTGATCACAGCTATAAGGCTTCTCTCCTGTGTGTAGTCGCTGGTGTTTATTCCGGGTTACTGATTGAGAAAAGCCCCTTCCACACTGATCACAGCTGTAAGGCTTCTCTCCAGTGTGTGTTCGCTGGTGTATGGTTAGTTTTTCTGATACAGCAAAGCTCTTTCCACACTGATCACAGCTATAAGGCTTCTCTCCAGTGTGTGTTCGCTGGTGTGTAGACAGGTGGACTGACTGAACGAAGCTCTTCCCACACTGATCACAGCTATAAGGCTTCTCTCCACTGTGTGTTCGCTGGTGTGTGGTCAGGTGGACTGACTGAACAAAGCTCTTCCCACACTGATCACAGCTATAAGGCTTCTCTCCAGAGTGTGTTCGCTGGTGTGTAGTCAGGTGGACTGACTGATTGAAGCTCTTCCCACACTGATCACAGCTATAAAGCTTCAATCCAGTGTGTGTCCGCTGGTGTATGGTTAGGACTCCTGCACTAACAAAGCTTTTCCCACAATCAAGGCAGGGGTACGGCTTCTCCCCTGTATGAATTCTTACATTAGATTTGAAGGTGTTAGAAGAAGCAAAACTCTTCCCACACTGAATAATGAAGCCACTCTGGCTTGTGAAACTCTTCCCAAAGTCAGAGCAGCAGTGGTGAGGTTTCTTCCCTGTACGTCTCTGCTGGTGTTTCTTGAGATGTTCTGATCTGGAGAGACTCTTCTCTGTCTCGTCAGCAACAGGATGTTGTTGAGGCTCCCCAGATGATAAGCCCCTCCCACTGAGAGAACAACACTTAGGGGTGTCCCCTGTGAAACAAAGACATTGAATAACTGGGTTGTCAATATGAGTCCATAAACACATACTATTTAGCAGACTTACAGGAGCAATTAGGGTTAAGTACCTTGCTTCAAGAGCAGACAGATTTTTCACCTTGTCGGCTCAGAGATTTGAACCAGCAACCTTTATTAGTGGCCCAACGCTCTAAACCACTAACCTACCTGCTGCCCTTATCAATATACACTCATTGGCCAGTTTATTAGGTACAACCCCCTCCATTCATGAAACTGGAGCGACAATTTACTGGCCACTGAGTGTTTCCTGTTTATCAATCAATTAACAGAAGTTGTAGAATCAGATTGTAGTCTAATCCACACACCCCATTGTTCTTACTTGATGAAATCAAATCTCCCTCCTCGTGTCCTTCTCTCACAGTTCCACTCTGCCCTGCTGTTTTCCTGCAGTCGACCAGCCACACAGACACCCTCTTCAGATCCATCAGTAAGGCGTTACCAGGAGAGTTGTGACCAGGGGACTCCGGCAGGGTGGAGGGGGACGGGCTAGCTCTGTCCTGGAGACCACAGGAAGTATTGTACATAGAACATCATCAGACGAAACATTTGATTATTGTATTCTATATCTGACTGGTGCATCCTTATAATACCTCCTTTCTCCTGAAGTGTGTAACCAACCGTTCACTACTTTCCACAAATGTACCATTTTTTTTCCTAATCACTTTTTCAAAATGGAAGTGGTCCTTGTAATGCCCCTCTGTCTTATGTTCAGAACCTTTGATTGAGCGTTCATTGGAGTTGAACACATCGTTCACCCCTGAGTTAGTCTTGGTTAACCCAGAACTAATGTCTCACGTAATTGGTCAGCCGCTCTATTCAGTTCTGGGTTCATACGTTTTAGGAGAGATGATGAAACGAGGAGGCCGCCAACACCTGCCAAATCGTGATTTGTCAAAATAACCAGAGGAAAACCTAAACACCTGACCTACTGCTGCTCATTATGATGTATTTTCTTAACCTTTATTTAACCAGGCAAGTCAGTTAAGAACACATTTTTAGTTTCAATGACGGCCTAAGAACAGTGGATTAACTGCCTTGTTCAGGGGCAGAACAACAGATTTTTACCTTGTCAGCTCGGGGACAAGGGGGTTATATCGGGGGTTATATCCTTCCTGTATGGCCCTGTCCAGGGGTGTCCTCGGATGGGGCCACAGTGTCTCCTGACCCCTCCTGTCTCAGCCTCCAGTATTTATGCTGCAGTAGTTTGTGTCGGGGGGGGGGCTAGGGTCAGTTTGTTATATCTGGAGTACTTCTCCTGTCCTATTCGGTGTCCTGTGTGAATCTAAGTGTGCGTTCTCTAATTATCTCCTTCTCTCTTTCTTTCTCTCTCTCAGAGGACCTGAGCCCTAGGACCATGCCCCAGGACTACCTGACATGATGACTCCTTGCTGTCCCCAGTCCACCTGGCCGTGCTGCTGCTCCAGTTTCAACTGTTCTGCCTTATTATTATTCGACCATGCTGGTCATTTATGAACATTTGAACATCTTGGCCATGTTCTGTTATAATCTCCACCCGGCACAGCCAGAAGAGGACTGGCCACCCCACATAGCCTGGTTCCTCTCTAGGTTTCTTCCTAGGTTTTGGCCTTTCTAGGGAGTTTTTCCTAGCCACCGTGCTTCTACACCTGCATTGCTTGCTGTTTTTTGGGTTTTAGGCTGGGTTTCTGTACAGCACTTTGAGATATCAGCTGATGTACGAAGGGCTATATAAATAAATTTGATTTGATCAGTCAGGAAGTTAAAGCTTGGTCGCAAATGGGTCTTCCAAATGGACAATGACCCCAAGCATACTTCCAAAGTTGTGGCAAAATAGCTTAAGGACAACAAGTCAAGGTATTGGAGTGGCCATCACAAAGCGCTGACCTCAATCCTATAGAAAATTTGTGGGCAGAACTGAAAAAGTGTGTGCGAGCAAGGAGGCCAACAAACCTGATTCAGTTACACCAGCTCTGTCAGGTGGAATGGGCCAAAATTCACTCAACTTATTGTGGGAAGCTTGTGGAAGGCTACCCGAAACGTTTGACCCACGTTAAACAAGTTAAAGGCAATGCTACCAAATACTAATTGAGGGTATGTAAACTTCTGACCCACTGGGAATGTGATGAAAAGCTGATAAATCATTCTCTCTACTATTATTCTGAAATGTCACATTCTTAAATAAAGTGGTGATCCTAACTGACCTAAAACTGGGAATTTTTACTGGGATTAAATGTCAGGAATTGTGAAAGACTGAGTTCAAATGTATTTGGATAAGGTGGATGTAAACTTCCGACTTCAACTGTTTCAGAACAATCCAGATGTCGTTGTTCCAATGTTTTTTCAAGTTCTAATGTAAAAAACGATATATCAAAACTATTTTCTTTTAGACATATGATATTGGGATTACTCTGAATATCACACATGGACATTTCCTATGGGCGGATATGGAATCATTCAATATCCTGTGATAGGCCTATGTGGACATCTTATTTTCTCAATAGGACGACAAATACTGACAGTAGGCCTACATTGTATATTTTAAGCTCTAGATTGAGGTCCAATTCAGGGTCTTGATATGCTAAATAAGGACAATTTCTGATGCTTATTTTCGCGGAGGATATGCTCAATAATTTGACTAATATTAACTCCATATCATTCTTCGACACTAGCTATCATTGTTGTGTTACTTCCGCATAAAGACGCGCGCAAACACAAGCTAACAGCACCGTAACTGGTAGCCTAGCAACAAAAATCACCTATTTTCAATGGTCGTTTTCTTTATTTGGGCGCAACAAATTAGTGTATAAACGCTGTGTGATCGAACTGACATCTGAAGAAACAATTTGAGGTGTTCAAAGAAGTTAACCGATACATAATTGGTGTAGGCGATGCCTAATTATTTCTCCCTGGTTCTGACTTGACCTGCTTGTTGCGCATTGCCTTGTTTCATCAATCTGTGTGCGATGAGCTAGTAGGCTACTTGGCTGAAATTACCACCATGGTTTCTTTTCTCCTGCTGTTCAAATCGAACTCATGTATGTGGAAGATCACACGTGAAAACTGGACCTAGACATTTAAAACACCACAATAGGTAAACTATTAATAAAAGTCAACCAAACTTACCCGATCCATCGTGGAAGCTGAAGTTACTGTATTCTTTCTAAAAAAAATTAAAAAACGACACTAAATGTGTATGCTACAGTTACTTTCTTAGTCACAGCGTTCAGATAAAGAATAGCTCGACCACAACTTTATAAATATCAAAACTCCATTTAAGTTGTGACAAATGAAAGTCTCATTTAGACTAATCTTACATTAGAAACATTCTGGAAAAGGATGTGGAAATGTGTTTGGTTTGAAAACTAGATAGAGGATGGTAACAAAGTACTTCCTGTTGATGCTTTCCGGCTTCTTCTGTGGTGTTTAAAAGGTGCCGCCACCTACTGTATATAGTCATCAACACCTCTCTTCAAGTGGGTGAGGCAGTTTAGGGAGTCATTATCCTAGAAAATACTTTTGTATTATATCATGAATCTATTTAAACTGTACTGTAAACATGTTTCACTGTTTTAGAATCATCCTGAATGATAGTAAATTATTTATGTGACAGTAGGCCTACATTGTATATTTTAAGCTCTAGACCACGTGTGGTTGTATTGTTTTTATATTAGAGAAATTCTTTGCTGTTGTCTTTCAAATGAGCTCATGGCTAGATTCCTTTATAGGGCGTGACCACAAGTGGGCGTGACCACAAGTGACCACAGGAATCAGAGGTTAGTTTGTTTAATATAGTTTGCAACCCGGAGTTTACACTTACAGCAATTTACAAACAAGACACTCAGTTCTCAAGATGGTGTTTTCACTTTATTTCCCCTACTATGGTTCACCCCGCCCTTAACTTTATTACAATATAAACGAATCATTAATATTTGCAAATTCAAAGATGTTTCTGCTAGGCAGAGTTCAGATTGTTATTTGCAGTTTCCCAATCCTCCTTCTTCTTGCCTGACCGAGCCCCCTGTCTCATTTATTTTTTTCCTTTATTTAACCATGCAAGTCAGTTAAGAACAAATTCTTATTTTCAATGACGGCCTAGGAAAAGTTGTAACCTGATACCAATAACTTATTACATTAAGTGGAAAAGGTTATTAGACAACATTTTATCATATTAACCAACAAGATGTTACATTTACCGGTTTTATTACGTTATAAATCTAAAAGTTATTACATTAACCGTTGTTACAAGACACAGTATGCATAGATCTTGTCTTGAACTCATGGAAATAATTATCCAATATATTATGGATTAGATTTAGGATCATTTTAATCAATACAGATTTATAAAATACACCATTTAAGTGATAACTTCTTGTTTAGAAGATAATTGGTTGAATGTATTGATCAATTTAATAAATGAATATAAACCTATTGTTGAAATATTATTCTACATAATGACATTTAATAATAGTATTATCATGAGTACATGAAAGAAGATACAATTATCCCCCCCCCCCCCCCCACACACACACACAAGTTCCCTATAACATTTCCTATGATAACATTTATCCATTTAGATCAATGTGTGATATTACATAGACACAGGGGAGACCTGATCCTAGATCAGAGCTGCATATTATGCTGCACAGAGGTTACCATGGTGATCAGACTGAGGCAACTGTTTAAGAATGGGAGATGGATATGTACTGTTTACTAGATGTTTTCTACTGATCCTGCATTGCTTGCTGTTTGGGGTTTTAGGCTGGGTTTCTGTACAGCACTTTGAGATATCAGCTGATGTAAGAAGGGCTATATAAATACATTTGATTTTATCCTTTATTTAGGGATCTGGAAACTGTGCCAGAAAGGAGGGAGATGAAACACAGCTATAAGGCTTCTCTCCAGCGTGTATTCGCTGGTGTGAATTCAGGTTATCTAATTACAGCAAGTTTGTGCTTTCTGTTTCTTTCTCATTGGCCCTAAATAAACAGAGCTTCACTGGTGTGAATAAAGGGTCCATAACTGACTGAAACGCTTCTCACACTGATCACAGATATAAGGCTTCTTTCTCACCAGTGTGTGTTTGCTTGTGTGATTTCAGGGCCACTGACTGATTAAAGCTCTTTCCACAATGATCACAGCTAATAAGGTTTCTCTCCAGTGTGTGTTCGCTGGTGTCTAGTTAGTTTTTGTGTCTAGTCAGGGTGGAACCTGCAGCAAAGCTCTTCCCACACTGATCACAGCTATAAGGCTTCTCTCCAGTGTGTCTTCGCTGGTGTGTAGACAGGGAGGAAAATACAGCAAAGCTCTTTCCACACTGAACACAGCTATAAGGCTTCTCTGCTGTGTGTGTTCGCTGGTGTATATTCCGGGTTACTGATTGAGAAAAGCCCCTTCCACACTGATCACAACTATAAGGCTTCTCTCCTGTGTGTATTCTGTGGTGTGCAGTCAGGTGGGAAGCTAGAGCAAAGCTCTTCCCACACTGATAACAGCTATAAGGCTTCTCTCCTGTGTGTGTTCGCTGGTGTGTAGTCAGGTTGCCTGAATGTTTGAAGCTCTTTCCACACTGATCACAGCTATAAGGCTTCACTCCTGTGTGTGTTCGCTGGTGTGTAGTCAGGCTGCCTGAATGTTTGAAGCTCTTCCCACACTGATCACAGCTATAAGGTTTCTCTCCTGTGTGTGTTCGCTGGTGTATAATCAGGGCGGAAGCTGCAGCAAAGCTCTTCCCACACTGATCACAGCCATAAGGCTTCACTCCAGTGTGTGTTACCTGGTGTGTAGTCAGGGAGGAAACTATAACAAAGCTCTTCCCACACTGATCACAGCTATAAGGCTTCACTCCAGTGTGAGTCCGCTGGTGTGTAATCAGGGTGGAAGCTACAGCAAAGCTCTTCCCACACTGACCACAGCTGTAAGGCTTTTCTCCAGTGTGAGTTCGCTGGTGTGTAGTCAGGGAGGAAACTATAACAAAGCTCTTCCCACACTGACCACAGCTGTAAGGCTTTTTTCCAGTGTGAGTTTGCTGGTGTGCAGTCAGGGACGAAACTCCAGCAAAGCTCTTTCCACACTGACCACAGTTATAAGGCTTCTCTCCAGTGTGTATTCGCTGGTGTCTAGTTAGTGTTTCTGATACAGCAAAGCTCTTCCCACACTGATCACAACTATAAGGCTTCTCTCCTGTGTGTGTTCGCTGGTGTGTAGTCAGGTTGCCTGAATGATTGAAGCTCTTCCCACACTGATCACAACTATAAGGTTTCTCTCCTGTGTGTACACGCTGGTGTGTAGTCAGGCTGCCTGACTGATTGAAGCTCTTCCCACACTGATCACAACTATAAGGTTTCTCTCCTGTGTGTACACGCTGGTGTATGGTTAAGGCTCCTGCACGAACAAAGCTTTTCCCACAATCAAGGCAGGGGTAAGGCTTCTCCCCTGTATGAATTCTTACATTAGATTTGAAGGTGTTAGATGCAGCAAAACTCTTCCCACACTGATCACAGTGAATAATGAAGCCACTCTGGCTTATGAAACTCTTCCCACCGTCAGAGCAGCAGTGGTGAGGTTTCTTCCCTGTACGTCTCTGCTGGTGTTTCTTGGGGTGTTCTAATCTGGAGAGACTCTTCTCTGTCTCGTCAGCAACAGGATGTTGTTGAGGCTCCCCAGATGATAAGCCCCTCCCGCTGAGAGAACAACAGTGTATGTCCCCTGTGAAACAAAGACATTGAATAACTAGGTTTTGGAAATATAGGTCCATATATAGTATTATTTTTGTAAAAAGTATTTGTTATTTAGCAGACGCTCTTATCCAGAGCGACTTACAGGAGCAATCAGGGTTAAGTACCTTGCCCAAGAGCAGACAGATGGTTTTACCTTGTTGGCTCAGAGATTCAAACCAGCAACCTTGCGATTACTGGCCTTAACCACTAGGCTAACTGCCTCCCTCTTCAATAAATACACTATGGTCAGTTTATTAGGAACACCTCCATTCACAAAACTGGATCGACAATTTACTGGCCACTGAGTGTTTACTGTTTATCAATCAATTAACAGAAGTTGCAGAAGCAGATTGTGTTCTCATCCACACACCCTATTGTTCTTACTTGATGAAATCAGATCTCCATCCTCCTGTCCTTCTCTCACAGTTCCACCCTGGTGTTTTCCTGCAGTCGACCAGCCTCACAGACACCTTCTTCAGACCCAGCAGTAAGGAGCTACCAGGAGAGTTGTGACCAGGGGACTCCGGCAGGGTGGAGGGGGATGGGCTAGCTCTGTCCTGGTGACCACAGGAAGTATTGTACATAGAATATCATTAGACCAAACATTTGATTAGTCTAAATCTCTGATTGATGGCTGCATCCTTATAATACCTCCTTTCTCCTGAAGTGTGTAACCGTTCACTAGTTTCCACAAATGTCTTGTATATTTCACTTTGGCAAATTTTTCAAAATAGAATTGGAATATTTTTTACAAAATTTAAAAACGTATAAAACTTGATGGTAGAACAAAGAGCAGAACAGAAACGAAAAGCTCCACCCCCTCTTTCAAGATGTAGATGTCGCCTCCCCTTCCAACGTGTGAAAGATGGTAACACCTGCTAAATCATGTTGTTCAAATAACCAGTGATGAAAAACCTAAACACCAGAACTACTGCTGCTAGTTATCCCACTTGGAGCATGTTGAGAAAAATGTCAGTCTCATAGTTTCAGTATCCTTATACAGGACATACATAGAAGAAACCATCAGATATGGGGGTATTGTAACATGTAGCAGAAGCCTGCAGTAAAAAGGTATTGTGTAGCCTGGTGCAATTTCTGCCCCATGTAACATTGCTCAAGATTCACTTGTCTTATTACTGTAACAGCATCCACATTTAAAACCGTCAACATTCAGAACATGAGTGTAATAAACTGTAATTTACCACCCAAGTATTTCAGCAGTACATTGTACACTACATCATTTCTGATTTCATATTTTTTAATACTGTACGTAAACTTGACACTTTATAATTTTGCTTACGTAATTCAGATTTTAGCAGTTTGATTAAATGATGGTTAACAAATGACATGAACATCGTTGTACTTAAATTTACGAAAATCTACAACATACTTATGAAAATTGTACCAAAGAGAGAAAAAAACAGTATTTGATTGGTGGAGTCATGTGATAGTGGGAGAATCCACCATATGTTTCATAACAGCCATTTCCTTTCAAATCAGTGAAGGGAAGTGAACAAGTGCACAGTTAGGGAGGAAGGAAAGATAACTAGGGATTCCTTAACATATTATGTAGGTAGAAGTGGAGCTAGCGTGAGGGCCATGGGTGCGACTGTTCCTGCAGATACACTCAATCCCAGTGAAAGTTGCACCCCTGGTTTTTGGTATCTTTTAGTTGTCACTAAATTAGATGATGTTGAAGTTGAAATGGTGCTTGAATAGTGGAGGAAGCACCTGTTTCCTTTTCGACTTGCGGTAACTCTAAATAAATAGCTGTTTAGTATTCAGAAAACATTCACTTGCTCGACCATTCTGAAGGTCATGTAACTGTTACATGCAACATTTCTTGTGAACTTAACAGGACAGATGTTGCTCTCTAGTTTTATGATGTAACAAAGGTGTGGTTGAATGTATTCTGCCACTGTCTTCTTGTCTCAGCTGAGTCAAGGCATATGAACTAACAGGTTATAACAACGCAATTATTATAACATGTAATATGGCTATTTTTCTGGCTTTCTTCCCAGGTGATTTTTACCTACACACCGCTACTGCAAGTTGTAACTTTGCAATTAATTATTTCTCCATGGTTCTGACTTGACCTGCTCGTTGCGCATTGTCTTGTATCAATCTGTGTGCTTTAGGATAGTAGGCTACTTTGATGAAGGACAAAATATCCCACGTGTTTATTACCACCATTGTTTATTTTGACCAGCTGTTCAAATGGAACGAATGGATATGGAAGATCAAAGATGATTAAACTAGACATGTTATACACCACAGTAGGAAAACTGTTAGTAAGTCGACATAACTTACCTGAACCATCGTTGAAGCCTTTCTTTCTTCAGCGTTTCTTCAAATAAAAAACGTGACAGTAAATCTGTAGCTAGCCTACACTAGTTACTTTCTTTGTTACCGCGTTCAGATAAAGCTAGACCAGAGCAAACGTTAATATAAATATCAACACTCGACTTACGTTGTGACAAATATATGTCTGATGTAGCCTAATCTTACTTCAGAAAGATCCTGGATAAGATTTGAATCTATTAAAGTCAATAAAACGTTCAACACCACCAACAATCCTGTTGTCTGTGTGAGGTTCTGCGTTATACACTATAGCCCGTTACCATATCATATGTGGTGGAATATTATCTGCTGTTGGCTTGTGTGGGTGTGTGTGTTATGCAACATAGCTGACTTGAGACATTGTTAACAGTTTCAGGGCCATGGCCTTTTCTCTTGATGGAAAAATACAGAATAACATGAAGACAGGACCTGTGCAATGAGTTGGGGGGGGGGGGGGGGGGCACATTCAGAACGTAGTGTTGCGAGACAAACGGTCTTTTGTTAGATAACAGGTGCCAGGTGCCTGATAACTGAATATTCTACACAACTACAACGACTGACCGCTGGAGCCCTAGGGGGCTGGGACCAGCTCTGCGCCAACAATCTACGATAGGCTGGGTGAGTTTAAACCACGCCCAGTCTCTACTCTGAGAGGCCGGCACGGAAGCAGGAACTACTTCTGTCAGAGTATATTATAATAACTTTGTCAGGAACAAGTCAGTTGTCTGTTTGCCCTGCGAGGTGTGACAGAGAGCCCGTATATACGAAAATTGCATATACCACTTATTGCTTAGCTAATAAAAAGTACATAGTATACAATCGGTGACTCATTGTCATATTTATCCTGATACCAGATTCGATTGACGCAACTCTAACATCCGTTATAGTCTACCTCTACCCCAGTCTGTTGGAACAACATCCTCTTCCGAGATTCCAGATATTTTTAATTGTCTGAGGCCCAGTAAGTGTAGCCTAAAAAAATATCAGACAAATTACAGCTATACATGCTGCGAACCATGCAGCATTTACAGCAATGCAACCTCCGAAGTAGTCAGTGTGTTACAAGCCTTTCGCTACACCCGCTATAACATCTGCTAAACACAAGTATGTGACCAATAAAATTGGATTGATTTATAATTCTTCCGCTTTACAGACCAGATCCAGAGATGTTGAGAAGGAAGTGGTCTTCTTCTTCTTTAGTGTTATGGCGGTCAGCAAAACAATGATTATAGGTGCACTTCCCCACCTAGTGTATTGGCTGTGTATCAGCCTACTATTCTGTAGTATTAGTTCATAACACTGTGAAAAACCAACTAACCAAACACCCATTAAAACCTCATCAATATTCCACTACTTTGGCCCTCTGATTCAACACCAGGCCAGCATCCTAGGAGGACAGGATATTATCCTTCAAAACACCTTGTAACTCTGCAGTAAAATATTGTACACCCAAGTACTTCTCAACAGCTGCCACCACATCATCTATCCACTGTGATTTACACTCTATTACTGTGGTACTGTTGACAACCATGGCCATGAACTTGGCCAAAACTTACTGAAGCATGTTATTCCTGTCACTCTCTATTGACCTCGGCCTAATCACAGAGATCCTCTCAGGATCCTTCACCCTGGAGCCATCTTCCTCTACTACTCCCTTCACTGCCTCAGCATACAACACCTTCTGCACTACTGTGATCCTGGTAACCTCAACCTGTCTTTCTCTCACTGGACACATCTGATCTCCAGCACCATGTGTACCCCTACAGTTTATACACACAACTTTTTACATCAATACTACACATTCCTTTCTCTCAGGTCCTCCTGCACACTTCTCACATCTAGGAATCTCCCTGATACACACTGCTGGAAGGAAGTAGGTAAGGAAGGGAGTTTGTGTTTATACAGGAAGTACCGCCCCCACTTACCGTCAACCAATCATTTCAATGTCGAGCTATACGAGCTCGCCAGCTTGTAGTCTTGAAACTCGGAAATGAGATACATTTGGCTCGTTCATCCATCCCAATGGGGAAAATGTTTTGTTTTGGAATAAATACCGAAAATAAGATAAGCACAGGCTTGAGATCTTATACGTTTTGTTCTATGAGATAATAGCAGTCAGTTAATATGAAGTTTATGAATTATGAAGCCTTCTGTGCTTTTTTTGTTACAAATTCTTCAAAATTAACAAGAAGTGACGTTAGCTGATAAATATTGTAGAACAAAATGTATAAGATCTCCTAAACCTGTGTTTACAACGGTCCATATTTTCGGCATTTATCCAAACACCCTACATAAACGCCATTACATTTTCCCCATAGGCTTTGTCCAATGAACCATGGCAAAATTAGTACCTATTGCTATTTCTCTCCTTAGAGCCCCACAGTGTACTCGTCATAATACCCATAAAACCTAGTGCTCGAACAGGGAAATGGTTCCAACTGTTTTCCACCATTCATTTTTCCCATAGGGGATTTCCCATAGGCTTACCCTGGGGAGACATTTTGATTTCCATGTAACTCTCTCTCAGACAAGGTGACTTGATCAGTATAGTCAGCTATATTTATTCTCAAATGCTGATGCAAGGCAATGATCTTCACCTTTTCCTAATGTGTATTTTGGTCCTGTGTCATCCAACCGACAACACATTACATTATCAAAGTATGTTTGTCTATTTTATGTTTCTATCTGAAAATATTTTTCACTCGTACAGTCTTCTGACGTTGACATCAGAGTCCTCTAAGACATGTAGTGACCTCTCTGAGGAGTGGTGGTCGGGGTGGAGGTGGTAGCCCATTATGGGGTGGGGGTCCAGTCGAGGGTTCTCCCCGCCTGAGGCAAGGCATTTTTTTAAAGGTCATTTTTACGATGTTTCAGAACCACATGTCAAACAAAGTTAAAAATGTATAATTTTCTTTTTAAAGCAATGACAGGTAATTCTGATATATTTCCTAGAGGTCAAATATCAACTTTCTGTCAATCTGAACATTCTGAAGATGTGTCTGATGGACAGCTATGAATCTAATATTCCCAATGATATATGATTAAAGGGTAAACATGAGTAATAACCTGATGTACTGTATGCTGACGTTGTCATAGGGGTTTTACCCTATGGGAAAACTGAAAGGGATGGAGGGATGAATAGAAATAGTGATAAACACACAGAAAGGTACCATTGCTGCAATGATAGAACACATTTTACACTTTAGGAACATATACATTGTCACCCCAAGTGAGCCTGAACAAGCCCCCTGGCTCATTGACAACAAGGTCTACAAATAAATTCTGTTAATTTTTTTAATCAATGTGTATTATTATAACTTTATTTCAACAAGGAACACGGACAGACCTCTTTTACAGCTGGGCCCTACGTATACATGTCTATACATACAGTTTAGGTACAATGATTAATAAACTAAACAAGACAAACAAAACCATCACAGATAACACACATTATTACATTCACACGCAGGTTATTCCCCTACCAGCAAAATAACTTGTATTACCCAAGTGTGTGTGTGTGTGTGTGTGTGAGAGAGAGTGATTGTACAGGTGTGTGTGTGTGTGTGTGTGAGAGAGAGTGATTGTACAGGTGTGTGTGTGTGTGAGAGAGAGAGTGATTGTACAGGTGTGTGTGTGTGTGTGTGTGTGTGTGTGTGTGTGTGTGAGAGAGAGAGTGATTGTACAGGTGTGTGTGTGTGTGTGAGAGAGTGATTGTACAGGTGTGTGTGTGTGAGAGAGTGATTGTACAGGTGTGTACATGTCAATAATTCCATGATTTTACTTTTAGACGGGTGTATTGTTAGATATTACTGCACTGTTGGAGCTAGGAACACCAGCATTTACAATTGTATCTTTGTCAAATAAGCACCAAAAGGGGTCAAACAAAGCTAGCTAGATTACGGGAGTATCCGGAAACCCTGTGTCTGTCTGTCACAAAATGTAGGTGCTAACCTTTTGTGACAGCATGCCTTTTCCTTTTGGACAAAAACTACAAGAATATTCAGAGTTATGAAAACTGGTTGTTTTGCAAAATGTTGAATTAATAATATGGCTACTAATAATGGAAAAGCTAAATCAAAGTTAAAGTATACAGATTTGATGATATTCTTGCAAAATTATGTATTATGAATGCAAACGTCTCCTTCAAGATTTGCACAAATGTACCTGGGTGACTTCACACTAAATGTCATGTAGAACGCTCAAACGTCAAGTTATCCGTCTGAAAATGTGCGCACACACTGCTTCCATCTTGTGGACACCATCAGAATTACAACCAGAGTGATGGGTAGAACTGGGACCTTTCTCTTGCATTTCAAAGATGGTGGTAGAAAAAAAACAGGTTGTTTTTTTCTTAGCATTTTCTTCTATCAGATCTATTGTGATATATTCTCATACATTCAATTCACATTTCCACAAAGTTCAGTGTTTCCTTTCAAATGGTACCAAGAATATGCATATTACTGCTACAGGCAGTTAGATTTGGGTATGTCATTTTGGCAAAAATTGAAAAAAAGGGGCTAACCCTAAGAAGTTTTAATTAATGACTCCAACCTAAGTGTATGTAAACTTACGACTTCAACTGTACCAGTTTTATTACATTATAAATCTAAAAGTTATTACATAGAATGCATAGTTCTTGCCTTGACCTCATGGAAATTATTATCCAATGTATAATTTATTAAATTTAATAAATTACAGGATATCACACTTGAAAATAGGGGCCTTCATTCTCAGATATATTCACATTTTATAGGGCTTTTGGTTACCTTTTGTAAAGTGCTTGGTGATGCCAAATGTCTTTCTGACATGCTCCAATCAAGCTCTCTTGACCTAGCAAGGGCTGTGGATCTAGTAGGTGCCCTTACAGACACATTGCAGGACTACAGAGGATTGAGTGTGTTGCGGATTAGTGAAGTGGAGATGTTGTTTCCTACCTTCACCACCTGGGGGCGGCCCGTCAGGAAGTCCAGGACCCAATTGCACAGGGTGGGGTTGATGATGAGTCTGGAGGGTTGAATGCTGAGCTGTAGTCAATGTGTTCATTCTTATTAGTATTCCTCTTGTTCAGATGGGACAGAGCGGTGTGATAGTATTGTCTGTATCGTCTGTGGACCTATTGGGGCGGTATTATTATGTATTTTTTAAAAATTTTATTTTACCCCTTTTTTCTCCCCAATTTCGCTACAACTCCCGTACGGGCTCGGGAGAGACGAAGGTTGAAAGTCATGCGTCCTCCGATACACAACCCAACCAGCCGCACTGCTTCTTAACACAGCGCGCCTCCAACCCGGAAGCCAGCCGCACCGGAGGATACACCGTTCACCTGGCAACCTTGGCAACCTTGGTTAGCGCGCACTGCGCCCGGCCCACAGGAGTCGCTGGTGCGCGATGAGACAAGGACATCCCTACCGACCAAGCCCTCCCTAACCCGGACGACGCTAGGCCAATTGTGCGTCGCCCCACGGACCTCCCGGTCGCGGCCGGTTACGACAGAGCCTGGGCGCGAACCCAGGGACTCTGATGGCACAGCTGGCGCTGCTAGCTGGCGCCCTTAACCACTGCGCCACCCGGGAGGCCGGTATTATTATGTTGAATACAATCAAGTTAATTTGTAGAGCACATTTCAAAAATGTAGTTGACCAGCGGTGCTGTAAAAAGTGGGCACACAATGATAGAAACAAAACATAGCAGAGACAATGAATAAGAGCACATAGATGTCCAAACAGGGCAACAACAATGGTAAAATACAATTATGCAAGTTGAAATCCCCGAGCTGACAAGGTACAAAATCTGTCGTTCTGCCCCTGAACAAGGCAGTTAACCCACTGTTCCTAGGCCGTCATTGAAAATAAGAATTTGTTCTTAACTGACTTGCCTTGTAAAATAAAAAAAATCAGTAGGCCTATAATTTGGTTATTTATACACTATTTTGAGATGAACCAAAGCTTATCAATAATTGAGAAATAACCTACAATACTGGACCACGTCTGATAAATAGACTTGAAAAATCTAGCTACAAAGTACTAGTCTAGCTACAAGAGTAACAACTTTCACTTACTCGCACATCCACTCAAAGTCAGAAAGTGGTCTCATCTTCTTGCCAATGGCATGTACAGTCCTAAACAGTATCTTCATCTTCGTGCTGGTCTGCTCTGACATTGCCATTATTGCCGTCACAGAGGGTGTCAAGAGGAGAGTCTCTGATTGAGCCTGGGACACTCGGCACGCAGGCAATGTGACATTGCTGTGTTCATGGTCACAAATGTTCTCCAGCTTCATCATTTCATTTCTGATAACAAATGAGTTGTTTCTGCTTTTATCTTCAGCATACTGGTGGCACACAGAACAATTCATCACCACAGTCTCCGCATCTTACTGTAGCCAGCCTCTTGAAACACCTTTATCTCCAAACCTTCATTTCTCACAAAACTTTCTGTGATTCGTCCTCCTTTTCGTCAGTGGGTTTTTGTTTCAAAAGGTTGGCTCACTCCAGGTAAATGTCGACACATAATAGCTATTATGCTAGCAGCAGACCCGTGGCAAGTGAGCGATGTCGAGTAGCTGATGTACCGTGTGGTAAACAGTGCCGCGAAACTAAGAGCACTAGAGACGGTCTGTGGTAGGCTGGCAAACATGAGTAATTCCCTTGAGCCATCATGCCAGATTTGATTACATTACTATTTTGATACAAACATTTACCCGCAAGTGTGGCGGATAACATTCTGAGATTTACTCGCCAAATGAAAAATCTACCCACATTTGGCGCTTGGCGGGTGTTAATTTCAGAACCTGCTGCCATCTATCTACGGTTTCTGGTTGGGGTAGGTTTTAATAGTCACAGTAGGTACAACATCTCCAATGCACTTCCTTATAAACTCACTCACCGAATCAGCGTATAAATCAATATTATTTTCTGAGGCTACCTGGTACATGTCCCAGTCCACGCGATCAAAACAATGTTGAAGCGTGAGTTACGCTTGGTCAGACCAGCGTTGAATAGTCCTCGTCAGGAGATACATCCTGTTTGAGTTTCTGCCTTTAGGAAGGCAGGAGCAAAATGGAGTCGTGGTCAGATTTGCCGAACGGAGGGCAGGGGAGGGCCTTGTATGCATCGCGGAAGTTAGAGTAGCAGTGATCCAGTGTATTGCCCTCACGAGTGCTACAATCAATATGCTGATAGAATTTAGGTAGCCGTGTTCTCAAATTTGCTTTGTTAATTGAAATACACAGCTACAATAAATGCAGCCTTAGGATATATCGTTTCCAGTTTGCAAAGAATCCAGTGAAGTTCCTTGAGGGTCGTCGTGGTATCGGCTTGAGGGGGGATATACATGGAGGTGACAATAACAGACGAGAATTATCTTGGGAGATAAAACGGTTGGCATTTGATTGTGAGGAATTCTAGGTCAGGTGAACAAACGGACTTGAGTTCTTGTATGTTGTTACGATTACACCATGAGTCGTTAATCATGAAACAACCAACCTGCCCTTCATCTTCCCAGAAATGTTTATTTCTGTTAGCGTGACGCATAAAGAATCCCGGTGGCTGTACGGACTCCGACAACATATCCCGAGAGAGCCATATTTCCGTGAAACCGAGTATGTTACAGTCCCTGATGTCTCTCTGGAAAGCAACCTTTGCCCTAATTTCGTCTACCTTGTTGTCTAGAGACTGGACTTTAGTGAGTAATATACTCGGAAGCTGTGGGTGGTGTGCACGCCTCCGAATTCTGACCAGAAGGCCGCTCCGTCTACCACTTCTGCGGTGACGTTGTTTTGGGTCGGCCTCTGGAATCAGATCGAATGCCCTGGGTGGTGGTGCGAACAAAGGATCCACATCGGGAAAGTTGTATTCCTGGTCGAATTGTTGGTAAGTTGACGTAACTCTGATATCCAATAGTTATTTCCGGCTGGACTAGAATTGAGGCGACCCCTCCTGTTGGCACCATCTTGCTCACACAAGAAAACTATAACATTAAAGTGAACTCTTGTTTATAAGATATTGGATTGAATTTATTGATTAATTGAATACATGAATATACACCTATTGTTGAAACATTCTACATAATGAGATGTAATAATAGTATCATGAGTATATGAACGACGATACAATTATCAATACCCCCCCCCACACAATATGACATTTTCTATGATAACATTTATCCATTTAGATCCCAATGTGTGATATTACAAAGACACAGGGGAGACCTGATCCTAGATCAGAGCTGCATATTATGCTCCACAGAGGTTACCATGGTGATCAGACTAAGTCAACTGTTTAAGAATGGGAGATGGATATGTTTTCTATAGAGCCTTTAATTTAGGGATCTATAACTGCTGTCAGGTATAGGATGGAGATGAAATATGGCACGTTTTTGATTTCTGGTGTTTTTTAATTTGCCCTAAATGAGTAAAACTCTTTCCACATAGACAGACATAGGGTTTCTCTCTAGTGTGTGTTCGCTGGTGTGAATTCAGGGTCCCTGACTCAGCAAAGCTCTTTCCACACTGATCACAGCTATAAGGCTTCTCTCCAGTGTGTGTTCGCTGGTGTTTAGTCAGGGTGGAAGCTCGAGCAAAGCTCTTCCCACACTGATCACAGCTATAAGGCTTCTCTCCTGTGTGTGTTCGCTGGTGTATAGTTAGTTTATCTGATTGAGCAAAGCTCTTCCCACACTGATCACAGCTATATGGCTTCTCTCCAGTGTGTATGCGCTGATGTTTATTCAAGGTGGAAACCACAGCAAAGCTCTTTCCACACAGATTACAGCTATATGGCTTCTCTCCAGTGTGAATGCGCTGGTGTTTATTCAAGGTGGAAGCTACAGCAAAGCTCTTCCCACACTGATCACAGCTATAAGGCTTCTCTCCTGTGTGTACACTCTGGTGTATGGTTAGGGATCCTGCACTAGCAAAGTGTTTCCCACAATCAAGACAGGGGTAAGGCTTCTCCCCTGTATGAATTCTCAGATGATATTTGAAGGTGTAATATGTAGCAAAACTCTTCCCACATTGATCACAGCTGTAAGGCTTTTCTCCTGTGTGTGTTACCTGGTGTCTAGTTAGGTTGGAAGCTTGAGCAAACCTCTTCCCACATTGATCACAGCTGTAAGGCTTTTCTCCTGTGTGTGTTACCTGGTGTCTAGTTAGGTTGGAATCTTGAGCAAACCTCTTCCCACATTGATCACAGCTGTAAGGCTTCTCTCCCGTGTGTGTTACCTGGTGTGCTGTCAGGTTGCCTGAGTGATTGAAGCTCTTCCCACACTGATCACAGCTGTAAGGCTTCTCTCCCGTGTGTGTTACCTGGTGTGCTGTCAGGTTGCCTGACTGATTGAAGCTCTTTCCACACTGACCACAGCTATAAGGCTTCTCTCCAGTGTGTGTTACCCGGTGTGTAGTCAGCTGTCCAGACCGAGCAAAGCTCTTCCCACACTGATCACAGCTATAAGGCTTCTCTCCAGTGTGTGTTACCTGGTGTGCTGTCAGGTTGCCTGAGTGATTGAAGCTCTTCCCACACTGATCACAGCTGTAAGGCTTCTCTCCCGTGTGTGTTAGCTGGTGTGCTGTCAGGTTGCCTGGCTGATTGAAGCTCTTTCCACACTGACCACAGCTATAAGGCTTCTCTCCAGTGTGTGTTACCCGGTGTGTAGTCAGCTGTCCAGACCGAGCAAAGCTCTTCCCACACTGATCACAGTGATAAGGCTTCTCTCCGGTGTGAATACGCAGGTGAGTTATGAAGGATCTCCGTGAAGTGAAACTCTTCCCACAGTCAGAGCAGCTGTGGTGAGATTTCTTCCCTGTACGTCTGTGCTGGTGTTTGAGGTGTTCTGATTGGGAGACACTCTTCTCTGCCTCGTCAGCAACATGTTGTTGTTGAAGCTCCCCAGATGATAAGTCCCTCCCGCTGAGAGAGCGACGGTTAGGAGAGTCCCCTGTGAAACAGACATTGAATAACTAAGTTTTGGAAATATGGGTCCATAAACAAACATCAACAATATATCATTATACACTCAGTGGACAGTTTATTAGGTACTTTCCCCAGTTCATGAAAATAGGTCACTCCTACAGACAGTGAGTCACGTGGCTATGGCTTGCTATATAAAGCAGACAGACAGGCAGAGACATTAAGTTCCTGTTTGATTGAACATCAGAATGGGTAAAACAAGTGACCTAAGCGACTGAGCGAGGTATGATCGCCGGTGCCAGGCGCGCCGGATCCAGAATCTCAGAAACAGACACTCTCCTGGACTTTTCACACACGACAGTGTCCAGCGTTTACCAAGAATGGTGCCTCAAAAAAGCAAATATCCAGTCAGCAGCAGTCCTGTTGGTGAAAACAGCTCATTGACGAGAGAGGTCGCAGGAGAATGGCAAGAATCGTGCAAGCTGACAGGCGGGCCACAAACAGACAAATAACGGCACAGTGTATCTGAACATTGTTGCTGACCAAACCCAATAGAGTATCTTTGGGATGAGATGGAACGGGCTGTTGGCAGCATGAATGAGCAGCCATCTGCAGCAACTGCGTGTTGCCATTGCGTCAGCATGAACCAACATCCCCGTGGTACGTTTTTCAGACACCTTGTAGAATCCACACTCCGGAGAATTCAGGCTGTTTTGGAGGCAAAGGCTGACCCGATCCGGTACTAGATTGGTGTACCTAATAAACTGAGTATATATTGTTTATCAATGAATTAACAGAAGTTGCAGAATCAGATTGTAGTTTCATCCACACACCCCATTGTTCTTACTTGATGAAATCAAATCTCCCTCCTCCTCGTGTCCTTCTCTCACAGTTCCACTCTGCCCTGGTGTTTTCCTGCAGTCGACCAGCCACACAGACACCCTCTTCAGATCCAGCAGTAAGGCGTTACCAGGAGAGTTGTGACCAGGGGACTCCGGCAGGGTGGAGGGGGACGGGCTAGCTCTGTCCTGGAGACCACAGGAAGTATTGTACATAGAACATCATCAGACGAAACATTTGATTATTGTATTCTATATCTGACTGGTGCATCCTTATAATACCTCCTTTCTCCTGAAGTGTGTAACCAACCGTTCACTACTTTCCACAAATGTACCATTTTTTTTCCTAATCACTTTTTCAAAATGGAAGTGGTCCTTGTAATGCCCCTCTGTCTTATGTTCAGAACCTTTGATTGAGCGTTCATTGGAGTTGAACACATCGTTCACCCCTGAGTTAGTCTTGGTTAACCCAGAACTAATGTCTCACGTAATTGGTCAGCCGCTCTATTCAGTTCTGGGTTCATACGTTTTAGGAGAGATGATGAAACGAGGAGGACGCCAACACCTGCCAAATCGTGATTTGTCAAAATAACCAGAGGAAAACCTAAACACCTGACCTACTGCTGCTCATTATGATGTATTTTCTTAACCTTTATTTAACCAGGCAAGTCAGTTAAGAACACATTTTTAGTTTCAATGACGGCCTAAGAACAGTGGATTAACTGCCTGTTCAGGGGCAGAACAACAGATTTGTACCTTGTCAGCTCGGGGACAAGGGGGTTATATCGGGGGTTATATCCTTCCTGTATGGCCCTGTCCGGGGGTGTCCTCGGATGGGGCCACAGTGTCTCCTGACCCCTCCTGTCTCAGCCTCCAGTATTTATGCTGCAGTAGTTTATGTGTCGGGGGGGGGGCTAGGGTCAGTTTGTTATATCTGGAGTACTTCTCCTGTCCTATTCGGTGTCCTGTGTGAATCTAAGTGTGCGTTCTCTAATTCTCTCCTTCTCTCTTTCTTTCTCTCTCTCAGAGGACCTGAGCCCTAGGACCATGCCCCAGGACTACCTGACATGATGACTCCTTGCTGTCCCCAGTCCACCTGGCCGTGCTGCTGCTCCAGTTTCAACTGTTCTGCCTTATTATTATTCGACCATGCTGGTCATTTATGAACATTTGAACATCTTGGCCATGTTCTGTTATAATCTCCACCCGGCACAGCCAGAAGAGGACTGGCCATCCCACATATGCTCTCTCTAATTCTCTCTTTCTTTCTCTCTCTCGGAGGACCTGAGCCCTAGGACCATGCCCCAGGAATACCTGACATGATGACTCCTTGCTGTCCCCAGTCCACCTGACCGTGCTGCTGCTCCAGTTTCAACTGTTCTGCCTTATTATTATTCGACCATGCTGGTCATTTATGAACATTTGAACATCTTGGCCATGTTCTGTTATAATCTCCACCCGGCACAGCCAGAAGAGGACTGGCCACCCCACATAGCCTGGTTCCTCTCTAGGTTTCTTCCTAGGTTTTGGACTTTCTAGGGAGTTTTTCCTAGCCACCGTGCTTCTACACCTGCATTGCTTGCTGTTTTTGGGGTTTTAGGCTGGGTTTCTGTACAGCACTTTGAGATATCAGCTGATGTACGAAGGGCTATATAAATACATTTGATTTGATCAGTCAGGAAGTTAAAGCTTGGTCGCAAATGGGTCTTCCAAATGGACAATGACCCCAAGCATACTTCCAAAGTTGTGGCAAAATAGCTTAAGGACAACAAGTCAAGGTATTGGAGTGGCCATCACAAAGCGCTGACCTCAATCCTATAGAAAATTTGTGGGCAGAACTGAAAAAGTGTGTGCGAGCAAGGAGGCCAACAAACCTGATTCAGTTACACCAGCTCTGTCAGGTGGAATGGGCCAAAATTCACTCAACTTATTGTGGGAAGCTTGTGGAAGGCTACCCGAAACGTTTGACCCACGTTAAACAAGTTAAAGGCAATGCTACCAAATACTAATTGAGGGTATGTAAACTTCTGACCCACTGGGAATGTGATGAAAAGCTGATAAATCATTCTCTCTACTATTATTCTGAAATTTCACATTCTTAAATAAAGTGGTGATCCTAACTGACCTAAAACTGGGAATTTCTACTGGGATTAAATGTCAGGAATTGTGAAAGACTGAGTTCAAATGTATTTGGATAAGGTGGATGTAAACTTCCGACTTCAACTGTTTCAAAACAATCCAGATGTCGTTGTTCCAATGTTTTTTCAAGTTCTAATGTAAAAAACGATATATCAAAACTATTTTCTTTTAGACATATGATATTGTGATTACTCTGAATATCACACATGGACATTTCCTATGGGCGGATATGGAATCATTCAATATCCTGTGATAGGCCTATGTGGACATCTTATTTTCTCAATAGGACGACAAATAATGACAGTAGGCCTACATTGTATATTTTAAGCTCTAGACTGAGGTCCACATCAGGGTCTTGATATGCTAAATAAGGACAATTTCTGATGCTTATTTGCGCGGAGGATATGCTCAATAATTTGACTAAAATTAACTCCATATCATTCTTCGACACTAGCTATCATTGTTGTGTTACTTCCGCATAAAGACGCGCGCAAACACAAGCTAAAAGCACCGTAACTGGTAGCCTAGCAACAAAAATCACCTATTTTCTATGGTCGTTATCTTTATTTGGGCGCAACAAATTAGTGTATAAACGCTGTGTGATCGAATTGACATCTGAAGAAACAATTTGAGGTGTTCAAAGAAGTTAACCGATACATAATTGGTGTAGGCGATGCCTAATTATTTCTCCCTGGTTCTGACTTGACCTGCCGGTTGAGCATTGCCTTGTATCATCAATCTGTGTGCGATGAGCTAGTAGGCTACTTGGCTGAAATTACCACCGTGGTTTCTTTTGTCCTGCTGTTCAAATCGAACTCATGGATGTGGAGGATCACACGTGAAAACTGGACCTAGACATTTAAAACACCACAATAGGTAAACTATTAATACAAGTCAACCAAACTTACCTGATCCATCGTGGAAGCTGACGTTACTGTATTCTTTCTAAAAAAAATTAAAACGACACTAAATGTGTATGCTACAGTTACTTTCTTAGTCACAGCGTTCAGATAAAGAAAAGCTAGACCACAACTTTATAAATATCAAAACTCCATTTCAGTTGTGACAAACGAACGTCTCATTTAGACTAATCTTACATTAGAAACATCCTGCAAATCCTGTGGAAATGTGTTTGGTTTGAAAACTAGATAGAGGATGGTAACAAAGTACTTCCTGTTGATGCTTTCCGGCTTCTTCTGTGGTGTTTAAGAGGTGCCGCCATCTACTGTATATAGTCATCAACACCTCTCTTCAAGTGGGTGAGGCAGTTTAGGGAGTCATTATGCTAGAAAATACTTTTGTATTATATCATGAATCTATTTAAACTGTACATGACATGTTTCACTGTTTTAGTATCATCCTGAATGATAGTAAATGATTTATGTCCACGTGTGGTTGTATTGTTTTTATATTTGCAAATAAAATCAAAAATCACAAATCTAAGGTGATAGAAACAACAAAAACAGCTTGGTTAGAGAAATTCTTTGCTGTTGTCTTTCAAATGAGCTCATGGCTAGATTCCTTTATAGGGCGTGACCACAGACCACAAGTGACCACAGGAATCAGAGGTTAGTTTGTTTAATATGGTTTGCAACCCGGAGTTTACACTTACAGCAATTTACAAACAAGACACTCAGTTCTCAAGATGGTGTTCTCTTTATATCCCCTACTATGGTTCACCCCTCGCAGGGTGACATCCCTTAACTTTATTACAATATAAACTAATAATTAATATTTGCAAATTCAAAGATGTTTCTGCTAGGCGGAGTTCAGATTGTTATTTGCAGTTTCCCAATCCTCCTTCTTCTTGCCCAACCGAGCCCCCTGTCTCATTTATTTTTTTCCTTTATTTAACCATGCAAGTCAGTTAAGAACAAATTCTTATTTTCAATGACGGCCTAGGAACAGTGGGTTAACTGCCTGTTCAGGGGCAGTTAGACAGATTTGTACCTTGTCAGCTCGGGGGTTTGAACTTGCAACGCTCTAACCACTAGGCTACCCTGCCGCCCCATTGAATATAAGAACTACCGATGAATTGTTATTTCATTTATTTATTTTTTATCATATAACTGTGTGCTTGTTTGTGTACAAGTACAAGGGCATAGGTTTGTGTGTGTGGGTTTGTTATTGGTGGAGGGTGGTATGTGCATTAACATTGGTGAAGTAACACATTAAACATTGGTTTAGGTGTTATTACATGATCGGTTTAAGTTATTACGTTATTCATAAAAAAAAGTTGTAACCTGATACCAATAACTTATTACATTAAGTGGAAAAGGTTATTAGACAACATTTTATCATATTAACCAACAAGATGTTACATTTACCGGCTTTATTACATTATAAATCTAAAAGTTATTACATTAACCGTTGTTACAAGACACAGTATGCATAGACCTTGCCTTGAACTCATGGAAATAATTATCCAATGTATTATTGATTAGATTTAGGATCATTTTAATCAATTTAGATATATAAAATACACCATTTAAGTGATAACTTCTTGTTTAGAAGATAATTGGATTGAATGTATTGATCAATTGAATACATGAATATACACCTATTGTTGAAACATTATTCTACATAATGACATTTAATAATAGTATTATCATGAGTACATGAAAGAAGATACAATTATCCCCCCCCCACACACACACAAGTTCCCTATAACATTTCCTATGAGAACATTTATCCATTTAGATCAATGTGTGATATTACATAGACACAGGGGAGACCTGATCCTAGATCAGAGCTGCATATTATGCTGCACAGAGGTTACCATGGTGATCAGACTAAGTCAACTGTTTAAGAATGGGAGATGGATATGACTGTTCACTAGATGTTTTCTAATGATCCTGCATTGCTTGCTGTTTGGGGTTTTAGGCTGGGTTTCTGTACAGCACTTTGAGATATCAGCTGATGTAAGAAGGGCTATATAAATACATTTGATTTTATAGTTTATTTAGGGATCTGGAAACTGTGCCAGAAAGGAGGGAGATGAAACACAGCTATAAGGCTTCTCTCCAGCGTGTATTCGCTGGTGTGAATTCAGGTTATCTAATTACAGCAAGTTTGTGCTTTCTGTTTCTTTCTCATTGGCCCTAAATAAACAGAGCTTCACTGGTGTGAATAAAGGGTCCATAACTGACTGAAACGCTTCTCACACTGATCACAGATATAAGGCTTCTTTCTCACCAGTGTGTGTTTGCTTGTGTGATTTCAGGGCCAGTGACTGATTAAAGCTCTTTCCACAATGATCACAGCTAATAAGGTTTCTCTCCAGTGTGTGTTCGCTGGTGTCTAGTTAGTTTTTGTGATTGAGCAAAGCTCTTTCCACAATGATCACATCTATAAGGCTTCTCTCCTGTGTGTGTTCGCAGGTGTCTAGTCAGGGTGGAACCTGCAGCAAAGCTCTTCCCACACTGATCACAGCTATAAGGCTTCTCTCCAGTGTGTGTTCGCTGGTGTGTAGACAGGGAGGAAAATACAGCAAAGCTCTTTCCACACTGAACACAGCTATAAGGCTTCTCTCCTGTGTGTGTTCGCTGGTGTATATTCCAGGTTACTGATTGAGAAAAGCCCCTTCCACACTGATCACAACTATAAGGCTTCACTCCTGTGTGTATTCTGTGGTGTGCAGTCAGGTGGGAAGCTAGAGCAAAGCTCTTCCCACACTGATAACAGCTATACGGCTTCTCTCCAGTGTGTGTTCTGTGGTGTCTAGTCAGGGTGGAAGCTAGAGCAAAGCTCTTCCCACACTGATCACAGCTATAAGGCTTCTCTCCAGTGTGTATCCGCTGGTGTGAATACAGGTTATCTGATTGAGCAAAGCTCTTTCCACAATGATCACAGGTATAAGGCTTCTCTCCTGTGTGTATCCGCTGGTGTCTAGTTAGTTTTTCTGATTGAGCAAAGCTCTTTCCACAATGATCACATCTATAAGGTTTCTCTCCTGTGTGTATCCGCTGGTGTCTAGTTAGTTTTTCTGATACAGCAAAGCTCTTCCCACACTGATCACAGCTATAAGGCTTCACTCCAGTGTGAGTTCGCTGGTGTGCAGTCAGGGAGGAAGCTACAGCAAAGCTCTTCCCACACTGACCACAGCTGTAAGGCTTTTCTCCAGTGTGAGTTCGCTGGTGTGCAGTCAGGGAGGAAACTATAACAAAGCTCTTCCCACACTGATCACAGCTGTAAGGCTTTTCTCCAGTGTGAGTTTGCTGGTGTGCAGTCAGGGAGGAAACTCTAGCAAAGCTCTTTCCACACTGACCACAGTCATAAGGCTTCTCTCCAGTGTGTATTCGCTGGTGTCTAGTTAGTCTATCTGATACAGCAAAGCTCTTCCCACACTGATCACAACTATAAGGCTTCTCTCCTGTGTGTGTTCGCTGGTGTGTAGTTAGGTTGCCTGAATGTTTGAAGCTCTTTCCACACTGATCACAGCTATAAGGCTTCACTCCTGTGTGTGTTCGCTGGTGTGTAGTCAGGCTGCCTGAATGTTTGAAGCTCTTCCCACACTGATCACAGCTATAAGGTTTCTCTCCTGTGTGTGTTTGCTGGTGTATAATCAGGGCGGAAGCTGCAGCAAAGCTCTTCCCACACTGATCACAGCTATAAGGCTTCACTCCAGTGTGAGTTCGCTGGTGTATAATCAGGGCGGAAGCTGCAGCAAAGCTCTTCCCACACTGATCACAGCTATAAGGCTTCAATCCAGTGTGAGTTCGCTGGTGTGTAATCAGGGTGGAAGCTACAGCAAAGCTCTTCCCACACTGACCACAGCTGTAAGGCTTTTCTCCAGTGTGAGTTCGCTGGTGTGTAATCAGGGAGGAAACTATAACAAAGCTCTTCCCACACTGATCACAGCTGTAAGGCTTTTCTCCAGTGTGAGTTTGCTGGTGTGCAGTCAGGGACGAAACTCCAGCAAAGCTCTTTCCACACTGACCACAGTTATAAGGCTTCTCTCCAGTGTGTATTCGCTGGTGTCTAGTTAGTGTTTCTGATACAGCAAAGCTCTTCCCACACTGATCACAACTATAAGGCTTCTCTCCTGTGTGTGTTCGCTGGTGTGTAGTCAGGTTGCCTAAATGATTGAAGCTCTTCCCACACTGATCACAACTATAAGGTTTCTCTCCTGTGTGTACACGCTGGTGTGTAGTCAGGCTGCCTGACTGATTGAAGCTCTTCCCACACTGATCACAACTATAAGGCTTCTCTCCAGTGTGTACACGCTGGTGTACAGTTAAGGTTCCTGCACGAGCAAAGCTTTTCCCACAATCAAGGCAGGGGTAAGGCTTCTCCCCTGTATGAATTCTTACATTAGATTTGAAGGTGTTAGATGCAGCAAAACTCTTCCCACACTGATCACAGTGAATAATGAAGCCACTCTGGCTTGTGAAACTCTTCCCACAGTCAGAGCAGCAGTGGTGAGGTTTCTTCCCTGTATGTCCCTGCTGGTGTTTCTTGGGGTGTTCTAATCTGGAGAGACTCTTCTCTGTCTCGTCAGCAACAGGATGTTGAGGCTCCCCAGATGATAAGCCCCTCCCGCTGAGAGAACAACAGTGTATGTCCCCTGTGAAACAAAGACATTGAATAACTAGGTTTTTGAAATACAGGTCCATATATAGTATTATTTTTGTAAAAAGTATTTGTTATTTAGCAGACGCTCTTATCCAAAGCGACTTACAGGAGCAATCAGGGTTAAGTACCTTGCTCAAGAGCAGACAGATTTTTTACCTTGTCGGCTCAGAGATTTGAACCAGCAACCTTTATTAGTGGCCCAACGCTCTAAACCACTAACCTACCTGCTGCCCTTATCAATATACACTCATTGGCCAGTTTTTTAGGTACAACACCCTCCATTCATGAAACTGGAGCGACAATTTACTGGCCACTGAGTGTTTACTGTTTATCAATCAATTAACAGAAGTTGCAGAAGCAGATTGTAGTCTAATCCACACCCCCCATTGTTCTTACTTGATGAAATCAAATCTCCCTCCTCCTGTCCTTCTCTCACAGTTCCACTCTGCCCTGCTGTTTTCCTGCAGTCGACCAGCAGCACAGAAACCCTCTTCAGATCCAGCAGTAAGGCGCTACCAGGAGAGTTGTGACCAGGGGACTCCGGCAGGGTGGAGGGGGACGGACTAGCTCTGTCCTGGTGACCACAGGAAGTATTGTACATAGAATATCATTAGACCAAACATTTGATTACTTTAGTCTAAATCTCTGATTGATGGCTGCATCCTTATAATACCTCCTTTCTCCTGAAGTGTGTAACCGTTCACTACTTTCCACAAATGTCTTGTATATTTCACTTTGGCAAATTTTTCAAAATAGAATTGGAATATTTTTTACAAAATTTAAAAACATATAAAACTTGACGGTAGAACAAAGAGCAGAACAGAAACGAAAAGCTCCACCCCCTCTTTCAAGATGTAGATGTCGCCTCCCTTTCCAAGGTGTGAAAGATGGTAACACCTGCTAAATCATGTTGTTCAAATAACCAGTGATGAAAAATCTAAACACCAGAACTACTGCTGCTAGTTATCCCACTTGGAGCATGTTGAGAAAAATGTCAGTCTCATAGTTTCAGTATCCATATACAGTACATACATAGAAGAAACCATCAGATATAGGGGTATTGTGGCATGTTGTGACGGCCCTGAATTTTTCTGAACCGTCTCAGTGTTTCTCCTTCCAATAGGGTGCTTTCCCTTTAATTGCCAATTAAATAGCCAGCATCAGCTGCGCAAAAGTGGGGTTGTGATGGAGACGGGAATGAGGATGTGTTCAACCCTCAGTTCTGAAGCTTCTCTATTCCGGTTGTTTTGTTGCCGTTAAACGTGTGTTTTGTAGCCTAATAGAGTTTACCCAGGATCGGATCCACTCTTTGTGTCCGTGGACTACACCTCTCCGTTTTTCGTGGCCTTTCTCCGCTGGAGATCTGTTGGCGGATTGGATTGTCTGACTGACCGACTGACTACAACCTTTTTGTATACGGTATTTCATTTGTTTTGATGTGAGGTATACTGTGATGATTTATGTAGTTAGTTGTAGTTGAGGACTTAGTAAGAGTTGATACGCTTTAAAGTTCTGTGGTAAAATAATTGTTATATTGATTGTATGATTAATACTGGGTTTACGCTACACTTGAATGAACGGACAAACATCGCGTGACTAAGGTCACTGGAGTTCCCTGAACTCCTTTACCGGGCTGGACTCTTTAGGCCCGAGGTACAGGACATTTCTGGAGGAACCAGAACTCATTGTGATATTATTATATGTGTGTGTAATCATTGGTGTTGCTAATACAACCCACGCATAAGAATATAGTAGTTTTTTTTGAAGTTCTTTCCAATGTTTTAAGGGTTTATGAAAAGTTTATTTCCATCCTGACTTTTACATAAGTCCTTTGTATTGGTGTAGACTTGACGGACCAGATGGGACTCATTCCCTCCCAAACCAAAAGGAGAAACCAATGTTTTCTCTGGTAGGCACAACCTACCTGGCACCCCTATAAATAATAACCTCAAGTCAAAACCGTTACATAAAAAAATGGCACCCCAGATGGGACAGCTCAACATTGAGAACTAACCAAAGCAAATCTTTTGTGTGGAATTAAAACAATGGATTCACCCCAAGATAATGTGCTCATCCATGTCATACCTGTCAATGGGAATACACAGGGCCATTCTGACCATCAAGCTGACAATACAAATCATAATGTGAATGGAGATAATGGAGTTGATTTGGGCCAGAGCCCTAGGAATCTGAATGCTCGGTCTGGACCACAGGCCACAGGAGGTCTAACCAGTGTAGTGGCAAATCGGTTCAAGTATGACACAACCAAGAACTTTGTGAAAATCAATATAGACTTTTAATACAACAGTATCATAAGCCGGAGCGGTCCGCGGAACACACACACTTTTTCAGAGCCCTCGCTCTGAGTTATACACCTACCATATAAGTCCCTCCCATATGCAAATGAAGTTACATCCCAATCCGTGCTTCCTGCTTGTTCAGCCCAATAACGCCCCCATCTGCTTTCCATTAGATCCTAATGGTGACAAGACCCTTGCTTTGACCCTTCACTCAGCTTAATGCGTTCTCCTGTTTGTGTGTTATCTAGGGTCAGCAGACTATGTGTCTCTTCTGTTTTTAGCATGCTCAGCTATACTAAAAATACTATACATTCCCCTTTCCTGTGGCCTGTGTTCATACCCTGTAATTAACTCCATGTGTCCCTTTTGGTGTCTTTCATCTCCTTTAGCTTTAGGGTGCCTAGCTGTTCTGGTCGCCTTCTCTTCATATGGTTGTCTAAGATCAAACAGACTTGTCTCCTGTGATGTGATTGATGTCTGTAATCCATCAATTGGTCCTTTGGCTGACCCCCTCCTTAGACAACCTCTGACCTTTGTATGTCCAGCTGCCCTAGGTGTTGCCCTCTCCCATGGCCCCACTCTGGCTTCCTGTCCTATACAATAGACAATGTACCTTACCAGAATGGCAAATGCATCCCTCTTTTATATAGGACAGTATATTTATCCATATATGTACCTAATTTCTCCCACACCAGTTACTCACTTATTGACATGGATCTGTGTGGAAGTACTGAGCTAGCCCTCCCTCTGACACCCAACCTTCCTCCATTGTCTGGTTTATCTCCAGAGGTTGTAGTCTTACAACTTCAAGGTGACATCCTTGATATTCGTCGGACTCAACAACATCTCCAAACTCTTATCCACCATAATTTCAAATGTCTGAGGGAAGAGCAACAGAGTGCCATGGAATTCAGAAACTCACTGAGCACTCTAACCCACATGCTGACAGAGCTCAGTGAGAGTGGAAGACGGGAAATGACTGGTGCCATGGACAGGCAGTTTGACTACCAACGAAACCAACTCACTGCCACGCTCCAATGGCGCCTGCAACATCATCACACTGAGGTCCTCAAGGACGTTAATTCTGTTTTTTTCTCCCATGGTTAACACTGTAGACCACTTGCAGACAGAACTCTCTAATTGTGTTAAAATGTTGGATGACGTGTCTGTGGACATGGCCTCCATTAAGCACAACTCCTTACACAGAGTTTCTCTGGTGTCCACTTCAGTTCAGACCACTGAGGGCCAAGCTGGCACCTCTGAACAGCCAAGACCAGGCCATGCTGCAGCCACCCCTTGCAGGATGCAATCCACCATGCATCCTGGTGTTCATTTTCATTGTCCGATAACGCCCCCCCCCCCTACTTCCTCAATCCCTCCTAGCTCGTTTGTTCATGGTGAATTGAGTAGACGTCATGTGGGGGCGATGCCCATTAAATTGCAATTTCCCACCTTTGGGGAAAAAAAGATGACAGTCCTGAACCGCTAATGTATCTAGAAAGATGTCGAGACTTTCTTGCCCTCAATCCCTTGGCTGACGAAGAACTCCTTGCCACATTGAGGACTGTGTTGCATGGGACAGCTCGACTGGTGGGATGTGGCACGTCTCACCACTACCTCCTGGGCTGACTTTGAGGCCAAGTTTTCCTCTGCATTTCTGTCTGAGGACTACACAGATGAGCTGGCAGACAGAGTCAGGAATCGAGTGCAAAGCGAGAAAGAGAGTATCCGTGACTTTGCATACGGTTACCACTCCCTGTGCAGAAGGTGGAAACCTGGCATTGAGGAGGAAGAGGTTCTTCAAGATCAATTTAATGACATCAACCCACTACTAGCCAGTCAACTCCGAGAACGAGTCACCACTGTCGATGGACTGGTTCGCTTGGGACAGCAGTTTGAGAAGGACAGAGAATGCCAACAGCAATATGACCAGAGAAAGAAACAGACACCCTAACAGTTACCCAAGACAGACTATCAACAACAGCTAGAGTCTCCAGCCAAGACCCCTCTCATGTTCTGTTGGAGATGTAGCCAAAAGGGACATTCTTCAGCTACATGTCCAAGACCGTATCAAGTAAACCCTTCCAGAAACCAGAAATCACAACAGGCCAACACACCTAACTATTTTCACAGGAATCACCATCCTACTCTGGGTGCTTTAACCAGAGCTGAAACCCCAAGAGTCACTGCCTACGCCCCCCCCCCCCCCCCATCGACATCCCCTTCCTTTCAGTTAATACCGCACCAACTGGTGTTACCCCTGTCCATAGGCCCATGGACAGGAAGAGCCATCTTGGATACCGGGTCATCCTACACACTGCTCAATGAGAAACTGTGGAAGGAGGTTAAAGGCCCACAATACAACTTGAAGCCGTGGACAGAAGGTCCACTCTCTGGCTGATGGTGAGGCTAGACGACCACTTGGATGGAGTGAGGTAGAGTTCCGCCTGTGTAACCGCTCCTATGTGATTCCTTTGGTTATCCTACAAACCAAGAACCTTGCTTTTCCTGACGTGTTGGGAATTGATTTCATGTACTTCAGTGGTGTCCAGATTGATATAGTGGAGGAAGCACCTGTTTCCTTTTCGACTTGCGGTAACTCTAAATCAATAGCTGTTTAGTATTCAGAAAACATTCACTTGCTCGACCATTCTGAAGGTCATGCAACTGTTACATGCAACATTTTTTGTGAATTTAACAGGACAGATGTTGCTCTCTAGTTTTATGATGTAACAAAGGTCTGGTTGAATGTATTCTGCCACTGTCATCTTGTCTCAGCTGAGTCAAGGCATATGAACTAACAGGTTATAACAACGCAATGATCACAACATGTAATATGGCTATTTTTCTGGCTTTCTTCCCTGGTGATTTTTACCTACACACCACTACTGCAAGTTGTAGCTTTGCCCTTATTATTTCTCCATGGTTCTGACTTTACCTGCTCGTTGCGCATTGTCTTGTGTCAATCTGTGTGCTTTAGGCTAGTAGGCTACTTTGCTGAAGGACAAAATATCCCACGTGTTTATTACCACCATTGTTTATGAAACAGTATAACTTTAGACCGTTCCCTCGCCCATACCCGGGCGCGAACCACACCCACGAAGCATCGTTACCCACAAAAGCCGCGGCCCTTGCAGAGCAAGGGGAACTACTACTTCAATGTCTCAGAGCAAGTGACGTCACCGATTGAAACGCTATTTAGCGCACACACCGCTAACTAAGCTAGCCGTTTCACATCCGTTACATGTATTTTGTCCAGCTGTTAAAATGGAACGAATGGATATGGAAGATCAAAGATGATTAAACTAGACATGTTATACACCACAGTAGGAAAACTGTTAATAAGTCGACATAACTTACCCGATCCATCGTTGAAGCCGTTCTTTCTTCAAAGTTTCTTCAAATAAAAAACGTGACAGTAAATCTGTAGCTAGCCCACACTAGTTACTTTCTTTGTTACCGCGTTCAGATAAAGCTGGACCAGAACAAACGTTAATTTAAATATCAACACTCGACTAACGTTGTGACAAATATATGTCTGATGTAGCCTAATCTTACTCCAGAAAGATCCTGGATATGATTTGAATCTATTAAAGTAAATAAAACGTCCAACACCCTATTCACCAAAAATACTGTTGTTGTCTACCTCTACCCCAGAGTCTGTTGGAACAACGTCCTCTTCCGAGATTCCAGATAGTTTTAATTGTCTGAGGCCCAGTAAGTGTGGCCTAAAAAATACCAAATTACAAGCTATACGTGCTGCGAACCATGCAGCATTTACAGCAATGCAACCTCCGAAGTAGTCAGTGTGTTACAAGCATTTCGCTACACCCGCTATAACATCTGCTAAACACAAGTATGTGACCAATAAAATTGGATTGATTTATAATTCTTCCGCTTTACAGACCAGATCCAGAGATGTTGAGAAGGAAGTGGTCTTCTTCTTCTTTAGTGTTATGGCGGTCCGCAAAACAATGACTATTGGTGCACTTCCCCACCTAGTGTATTGGCTGTGTATCAGCCTACTATTCTGTAGTATGAATTCATTACACTTTGTGAAAAACCAACTAACCCTACACCCATTAAAACCTCATCATTATTCCACTACTTTGGCCCTCTAATTCAACACCAGGCCAGCATCCTGGGAGGACAGGATATTATCCTTCAAAACACCTTGTAAATATGCAGTAAAATATTATACACCCAAGTACTTCTCAACAGCTGCCACCACAACATCTATCCACTGTGTTTTACATTCTATTCCTGTGGTACTGTTGACAACCATGGCCATGAACTTGGCCAAAACTTACTGAAGCATATTATTCCTGTCACTCTCTATTGACCTCGGCCTAATTACAGAGACCCTCTCAGGATCCCTCACCCTGGACCCATCTCACTCTATTGACCTCGGCCTAATTACAGGGATCCTCTCAGGATCCCTCACCCTGGACCCATCTCACTCTATTGACCTCGGCCTAATTACAGAGACCCTCTCAGGATCCTTCACCCTGGACCCATCTCACTCTATTGACCTCGGCCTAATTACAGAGATGCTCTCAGGATCCCTCACCCTGGACCCATCTTCCTCTAGTGACCTCAGCCTAATCACAGAGATGCTCTCAGGATCCCTCACCCTGGACCCATCTTCCTCTACTACTTTCTTCACTGCATCAGCATACAACACCTTCTACACTACTGTGATCCTGGTAACCTCAACCTGTCTTTCTCTCACTGGACACATCTGATCTCCAGCACCATGTGTACCCCTACAGTTTATACACACAACTTTTTACATCAATACTACACATTCCTTTCTCTCAGGTTCTCCTGCACACTTCTCACATCTAGGAATGTCCCTGATACACACTGCTGGAAGGAAGTTGTCAAGGAAGGGAGTTTGTGTTTATACGGGAAGCACCGATACACTTACCGTCAACCAATCATGTCAATGTCGATTTAATACAGAGCTTTAAAGCTTGCCAGCTTGTAGTCTTGAAACTCGGACATTAGTTACCTTTGGCTCGTTCAGCCATCCCAATGGGAAAAATTAATGGGGGAAAATGAAGATTTTGGAACACCAAAAATAAGGTCAGCACAGGCTAAGGAGATCTTATACAGTACATTTTGTTCTATGAGATAATAGCAGACAGTTAATGTGAATTTTATGAATTATGAAGCCTTTGCAATTGTTGTGCTTTTTTATTACATGAATACTTCAAAATTCACAAGAAGTGATGTTAGCTGATACAGATTGTAGAACAAAACGCATAACATCTAAACCTGTGTTTTCAACAGACCTTCCGGCGCCTACAGAGATGGCTGCCTCACTTTGCATTGCTAGGAAACTATGCAGTATCACAAGCATTTCGCTACACTCGCATTAACATCTGCTAACCATGTGTATGTGACAAATAACATTTGATTTGCTTATAGAGATGGCTCATTCATCACAAAGCCCACTGATATTGCAAACCACTTGAATTACTTTTTCATTGGCAAGATAAGAAAACTAAGGGATGACATGTCAGCAACAAACACTGACACGACACATCCAAGTATATTGGACCAAATTATGACAGACAAGAATTGTACTTTAGAATTCCATAAAATCAGTGTGGAAGAAGTGAATAAATTATTGTCTATCAACAATGACAAGCCACCGGGGTCTGACAATCTAGATGGAAAATTACTGAGGATAATAGCAGACGATATTGCCACTCCTATTTGCCACATCTTCAATTTAACCCTACTAGAGAGCGTGTGCCCTCAGGCCTGGAGAGAAGCCAAAGTCATTCTGCTACCCAAGAAGAGTAAAGCCCCTTTACTGGCTCAAATAGCCGACCAATCAGGCTGTTACCAACCCTTAGAAAAAATTGTGTTTGACCAGATACAATGCTATTTTACAGTAAACAAATTGACAACAGAATTTTAAGATATTAGCTCTTGTCACTTAGTATTTTAATGAATGCATAATGGTAAACCTAGACACTTGCCTCTTATAGTATTCTGAGTGGTGACTGAAGGCTCTCTACCTTGGCTAGATTCATTGATACAATTATGGGCTTGTAACATTAACATCATATTGGAGTCAGAGTCTAAATGTTCTTCACTCTTCACCTTCTTCTGGCAACGGTCCATACTTGATCCCTTACTCTTTTTAATTTGCTTCAATGATCTTCATCTTTTCCAAATGTATATTTTGGTCCTGTTTCATCCATCTGATAAATACATGACATTATCAAAGTATGTTTGTCTATTTTATGTTTCTATCTGAAAAGTCCTCTGAGGCGTGTAATGACTTCTCGGAGAAGTGGTGATCAGGGTGGAGGTGGTAGCACATGATGGCGTGGGGGTACGGTCGGGGGGCTCCCCACACGAAGCCTGGTCACTTTTTCAAGGTCATTTTTATGATGTTTCAGAACTACTTGTCAAAACAAGTTACAAATGTATAATTTTCTTTAAAAATAAATAACAGGTCATTCTGATGTGTATGATAGAACACATTTTCAACTCCAAGGACAAAACAAATCACTGAGACATTTTCACCCCAAGTGAGACAACCGAGCACCCTGGCTCATTGACTATAAGGTCTACAGATTCATTAAGTTTATTTTTTATCAATGTGTCTGTGTGTATATATATATATATATATATATATTTGATTGTACAGGTGTGTATATTTCAAGAATTCTAATTCTAATTCTTATTACCTTGAACTCCTTGGAAATTATCCAATGTATTATTGATTAGATTTAGGATCATTTTAATCAATACAGATATATAAAATACACCATTTAAGTGATAACTTCTTGTTTAGAAGATAATGGATTGAATGTATTGATTAATTGAATACATGAATATGTACCTATTGTTGAAACATTATTCTATATTATCCCCCCCCCCAATTACAGCTGCAAGTCTCTTGGGGTGTCTCTATTTTTGCCCATTCTTCAAGGCAAAACTGCTCCAGCTCCTTCAAGTTGGTTGGATTCCGCTGGTATACATCCATCTTTAAGTCATACCACAGATTCTCAATTGGATTGCGGTCTGGGCTTTGACTAGGCCATTCCAAGACATTTAAATGTTTCCCCCTTAAACCACTCGAGTGTTGCTTTAGCAGTATGCTTAGGGCCATTTCCATTTTTTATGGATTTACTGGTGCTCTGTTGGATGTTCAAAGTTTCAGATATAATTTTTACAACTCAACCCTGATCTGTACTTCTCCACAACTTCGTCCCGGACCTGTTTGGAGAGCTCCTTGATCTTCATAGTGCTGCTTGTTTGGTGGTGCCCCTTGCTTAGTGGTGTTGCAGACTCTGGGGCCTTTCAGAACAGGTGTGTGTGTATATATATATATATATATATATATATACAGTGGGGAGAACAAGTATTTGATACACTGCCGATTTTGCAGGTTTTCCTACTCACAAAGCATGTAGAGGTCTGTAACTTTTTATCATAGGTGCACTTCAACTGTGAGAGACGGAATCTAAAACAAAAATCCAGAAAATCACATTGTATGATTTTTAAGTAATTATTTAGCATTTTATTGCCTGACATAAGTATTTGATCACCTACCAACTAGTAAGATTTCCAGCTCTCACAGACCAGTTTTAATTTAAGAAGCCCCCCCTGTTCTCCACTGATTACATGTATTAACTCCACCTGTTTGAACTCATTACCTGTATAAAAGACACTTAGATTGCACACAGGTGTACTTCATTTAGCTAATTATGTGACTTCTGAAGGTAATTGGTTGTACCAGATCATATTTAGAGGCTTCATAACAAAGGGGGTGAAGACATAAGCACACACCACTTTTGTTTAATTTATTATAATTTTTTTAAACAAGTAATATTTTTCATTTCACTTCACCAATTTGGACTATTTCGTGTATGCCCATTACATGAAATCCAAATAAAAATCAATTTAAATTACAAGTTGTAATACAACAAAATAGGAAAAATGCCAAAGGGCAGTGTATGAAAGAAGATACAATTATCAACATCCTCACAGGTTCACTATAACATTTCCTATGAGAACATTTATCCATTTAGATCAATGTGTGATATTACAAAGACACAGGGGAGACCTGATGCTAGATCAGAGCTGCATATTATGCTCCATAGAGGTTACCATGGCGATCAGACTAAATCAACTGTTTAAGAATGGGAGATGGATATGACTGTTCACTAGATATTTCCTATTGATCCTTTATTTAGTGTACTGGAACCGGTGTCAGATAGGAGGGAGAGGAAATACGGCACGTTTTAGTTTTCTGGTGTTTTTTCAATTGCCCTAAATGAGCAAAGCTCTTCCTACATAGACACACATAGGGTTTCACTCCAGTGTGTGTTCGCTGGTGTGAATTTAGGGTCCCTGATTGACTGAAGCTCTTCCCACACTGATCACACCTATAAGGCTTCTCTCCTGTGTGTATGCGCTGGTGTATAGTAAGTTTTTCTGACACAGCAAAGCTCTTCCCACACTGATCACAGCTAAAAGGCTTCTCTCCTGTGTGTTGTCTCTGGTGTATATTCAGGTGTACTGATTGAGCAAAGCTCTTGCCACACTGAGCACATCTATAAGGTTTCTCTCCAGTGTGTGTTCGCTGGTGTGAATTTAGTGTCCCTGATTGACTGAAGCTCTTCCCACACTTAACACAGGTAAAAGGTTTCTCTCTAGTGTGTGTTCGATGGTGTCTAGTCAGGGAGGAAGCTATAGCAAAGCTCTTCCCACACTTATCACATCTAAAAGGCTTCTCTCCAGTGTGTGTTAGCTGGTGTGTATTCAGGGTGGAAGCTAGAGCAAAGCTCTTCCCACATAGACAGACATAAGGTCTCTCTCCAGTGTGTGTTCGATGGTGTCTAGTCAGGGAGGAAGCTAGAGCAAAGTTCTTCCCACACTGATCACAGCTATAAGGTTTCTCTCCAGTGTGTGTTCGCTGGTGTGAATTTAGGGGCCCTGATTGACTGAAGCCCTTCCCACACTGATCACAGATATAAGATTTCTCTCCTGTGTGTATGCACTGGTGTATAGTTAGGGCATCTGATACAGCATAGCTCTTCCCACATTGATCACAGCTATAAGGCTTCACTCCAGTGTGTGTTAGCTTGTGTATGTTTAGGGCTCCCAAATATGAAAAGTTTTTCCCACAATCAAGGCAGGGGTAAGGCTTCTCCCCTGTATGAATTCTCAGATGAGATTTTAAGGTGTTAGAAGCAGCGAAGCTCTTCCCACACTGTGAGCAGCAGTACGGTTTTTCTCCGGTGTGAATCCGCTGGTGAATAATGAAGTCACTCCGGTTTGTGAAACTCTTCCCACAGTCAGAGCAGCAGTGGTGAGGTTTCTTCCCTGTACGCCTCTGCTGATGTTTCTTGAGATGTTCTGATCTGGAGAGACTCTTCTCTGTCTCGTCAGCAACAGGATGTTGAGGATCCCCAGAAGATAAGCACCTGCCACTGAGAGAACGACGGTTAGGGGTGTCCCCTGTGAAACAAAGACATTGAATAACTAGGTTTTGGAAACATGGGTCCATAAACAAGTGTGTTATTTAGCAGACGATGTTATCCAGAGTGATTTACAGGAGCAATTAGGGTTTAGTATCTTGCTCAAGGGCACAGACAGATTTTCTACCAAGTCGGCTCAGAGATCCAAACAAGCAACCTTTCAATTTGTGGCCCAACGCTCTTAAAACACAAGACTACCTGCCTCTGTTATCATCAATATACACCCAGTTTATTAGGTACCCTCCATTCATGAAATTCTATTGACAATTAACTAGCCCCTGAGCGTTTTACTGTTTATAAATCAATAAACAGAAGTTGCAGAAGCAGATTGTGGTCTCATCCACACACCCCATTGTTCTTACTTGATGAAATCAAATCTCCATCCTCGTGTCCTTCTCTCACAGTTCGACTCTGCCCTATTGTTTTCCTGCAGTCGACCAGCCGCACAAACACCCTCTTCAGACCCAGCAGTAAGGCGCTACCAGGAGAGTTGTGACCAGGGGACTCCGGCAGGGTGGAGGGGGACGGACTAGCTCTGTCCTGGTGACCACAGGAAGTATTGTACATAGAATATCATTCGACCAAACATTTGATTAGTCTAAATCTCTGATTGGTGCATCCTTATAAATACCTCCTTTCTCCTGAAGTGTGTAACTGTTCACTACTTTCCACAAATGTACAGTTTTCAAATCACTTTGGGACATTTCTCAAATGGAAGTGGTATATTTTTTTACTAATGTAAAAACGTATAACACTTGTAATGCCTCCTGTCTTATGTTCAGAACCTTTGAGTATTCATTGGAGTTGAACACATCTTTCACCCCAGAGTTAATCTTGGGTAACCCAGAACTAATGTCTCACGAAATTGGTCAGCCGATTTACTTCTGAGTTCATACGTGTTAGGATGAGAGCTTAACAGATAATGGAATGAAGACCCTTCCCTCTCCAAAAAGTCGGCGAACACCAACACCTGCAAAATCGTTATTCGTCATATTAACCAGAGGAAAAAGCAAAACACCTGAACTACTGCTGCTCATAATGATGTAGTATTTAGAGCTAAATCCATCAATTATTTGGTTTTACCTTCCACCCTGAATTAAATGAATGTAAATGTATACAGTTATCCCCATGTACAATAGAGCCACGTCTCTCTGGTGCCTTTAACAGCCTGTTTCTAGTCTAAAGTGTTGCAGAGTTATGTATCCTATACATTTATATAATCAGGGTTTGGGGGGCATTAGCCCCTCCCCAAGCACCACTCCACTGGAATGGCCGTTGACAATTATCCAACACAGGGCTAGTCCACCATCCAGATCAGAGCTGTAAATACAATCAAGCCTGTCTAATGGCAGAGTTGTTAGTTTGGCACTGTTGATAAGCACAGATTTGGCATGACCCTCTCCTTAGGACCATCTGGCAGAACGGCCAGAATATGTTCTATAAGTTAAGACAGGAGGAGGTGCCAGACACGTGCCAGAACCAACCCTATGAACTATGACTATGTTATGTGTCTGTAACCAGTCTATAAGAGATGTAGTGGTACTGCCCTGAGGGAGCTACCTTCAGAACAGTACTTTATGCTTCCTAAGTTTGACTTTGACCTCTAGAGCATGCTGATAATAAACAATGATTCATTTAAGATTGACTTAGAGTGTACACTACATGACCATAGGTATTTGGACACTTGCTCGTCGAACATCTCATTCCAAAATCATGAGCATTAATATGGAGTTGGTCTCCCCTTTGCTGCTATACAGCCTCCACTTCCGGGAAGTCTTTCCACTAGATGTTGGAACATTGCTGCGGGGACTTGCTTCAATTCAGCCACAAGTGCATTAGTGAGGTTGGGCACTGATGAAGGGCAATTAGGCCTGGCTTGCGGTCTGCGTTCCAATTCATCCCAAAGGTGTTCGATGGGGTTGAGGTCAGGAGTATCTGTGCAGGCCAGTCAAGTTCTTCCACACCAATCTCAACAAACTATTTCTGTATGGACCTGGCTTTGTGCACGGGGCATTGTCATGCTGAAACAGGAAAGGGCGTTCCCCAAACTTAACAAAGTTGGAAGCACAGAATCGTCTAAAATGTCATTGCATGCTGTAGCGTTAAGAATTCCCTTCACTGGAACTAAGGGACCTAGCCCGAACCATGAAAAACATCCCCAGACAAGTATTCCTCCTCTACCAAAACTTTACAGTTGGCACTATGCATTGGAGCAGGTAGCTTTTCCTGGCATCTGCCAAACCCAGATTTGTCATTCGGGCGGTGAGCCTTACACCACTCCAGCCGACGCTTGGCATTGCACATAGTGACCTTAGGCTTGTGTGCAGCTGCTCAGCTATGGAAAGCCATTTCATGAAACTCCAGACGAACAGTTATTGTGCTGACGCAACGTCTAGACTATGGAGTCTAGAGGCAGTTTGGAACTAGGTTGGGAGTGTGGCAACTGAGGACAGACAATTGTTATGCGCTACGCGCTTCAGTACTCGGTGGTCCCGTTCTGTGATCTTGTGTGGTTTACCACTTCTCAATTGAGCTGTTGTTGCTCCTAGACATTTCTACTTCACAATAACACCACTTACAGTTGACTGGTGAAATCGCTAGCAGGGCAGAAATTTGACATACTGACTTGTTGGAAAGGTGGCATCTTTGATGTTACCATGTTGAAAGTCACTGATCTCTTCAGTAAGGCCATTCTACTGCCAATGTGTGTCTATGGAGGTTGAATGGCTGTATGCTCAATTTTATACACCTGTCAGCAACGGGTGTGGCTGAAATAGCCAAATCCAATCATTTGAAGGGGTGTCCACATACTTATGAATGTACTGTATTTATACTCTGGACTAATATTTATATATTTCTGAATTCCATTATTTTATTGTTAGACATTACTGCCCTGTTGGAACTAGGAACAATCAATTCGCTACACCCTCAATAAGATATGCTAAGTATGTGTATGGACCAATACAATCTGATTTGATTTGTTTTGTTTTCTCAGCTATTTTGAGTTGTGTCCTGTCTGACAGTGAAATATGGCTAGCGTTTACAGTAGCTTGGACTATGGAGTAGCTAGCTAGCGTTTACCGCAGCTTGGACTATGGAGTAGCTAGCTAGCGTTTACCGTAGCTTGGACTATGGAGTAGCTAGCTAGCGTTTACCGCAGCTTGGACTATGGAGTAGCTAGCTAGCGTTTACCGTAGCTTGGACTATGGAGTAGCTAGCTAGCGTTTACCGTAGCTTGGACTATGGAGTAGCCTAGCTAGCGTTTACCGCAGCTTGGACTATGGAGTAGCCTAGCTAGCGTTTACCGCAGCTTGGACTATGGAGTAGCTAGCTAGCATATTTTGTTTTGATCTGATGTAGTTAATGTAGTTCAATGCTGTGGCGCTTCCAGGCAGCTGCTCGAGAGTAACGTGTTACAATGTTTGAGATGCTTGTTGGTGTTGTTTTTTCATTGTTTTGTGTCACACTGCATACTGTTCCTTGCTCTTTTAACGAATTAAGCATGGTTTTGACAACGATGAATTGTACAAACGTTGTTGAATACTCATCACATTTTCTACGGATTTACAAAAAATATGCACCTCCACTGGCACCACATATCCGAGACAAACTTTAGTGCCTCGGGATAATGCGCGTAAGAAGCAGGGTGAGATGGACTATATTCTAACTGAATTATGTGACGTCACAAACACGTCCCAGGATGCCCCAAGGACCCCGAATGTGCTGGTTTGTAATTCAAGATCATTGATGAACAAAGTGGATGAATTTGATCTGCTTCTTCATTGCAGTAAATGCAGACATTGGATGCGTCACTTAAACTTGGGCCCACGAAAATATCCCAGATTAATCTCTTTTCATATACAACTATCAGCTGTTCAGAAATGACAGGTCCAGAGAGGAGGGGGTGAGAGGAGCGGGTGTGGCTATGTATGTGAACCACAGTATGCAGGCAAAGAGAAGAACTGACCCGGAGAGAGAGGAATTTGAGTGTATGTGGCTTCAGCTCCATCCTAAACGACTCCCCAGCTCATTTTCAACTCTGTTCGTGGGACTACTCTACCATCCACCATGGGCAAATGAGAAAACACTTCGGTAGAACACAGTGCATCTCATCAACACTGTCCATGTGATCAGGATGTCCTATACCTAAAGTGTCAAACCCATGTACAACGAGTGACTGGAGGCCCATCTCTCTAACGTCATGCCTTGGAAAAATCCTTCATTAAAAGAAAACTCAAGCCAACAGTTTTATCTGAGTGCACAAATCAGTATGCCTACCTCCCAAACTCCAGCGATACTACCGCCCTTGTGAAAGCCACACACTCCAGGCTGACAACTACAGACTCCAAACATACCAACAATGGTGAGGGTGTTACTTGCTGATATGTCCAAAGCCTTTGATCGAGTAGATCACACAAAGCTCCTGCAACATCTGTTTGACATTGACCTGTGTCCAAGGTTACTAGCCTGGCTCAGCAGCTACACCACAGGAAGAAGACAGAGGGTGATGGTTACTAGCCTGGCTCAGCAGCTACACCACAGGAAGAAGGCAGAGGGTGATGGTTACTAGCCTGGCTACACAGCTACACAACAGGAAGAATGCAGAGGGTGATGGTTACTAGCCTGGCTCAGCAGCTACACCACAGGAAGAAGGCAGAGGGTGATGGTTACTAGCCTGGCTCAGCAGCTACACCACAGGAAGAAGGCAGAGGGTGATGGTTACTAGCCTGGCTCCACAGCTACACCACCGGTAGAAGACAGAGGGTGATGGTTACTAGCCTGGCTCCACAGCTACACCACAGGTAGCTGATAGCAGTGGGTATAAGAGTGTGGGGGTGGGGGGGGGACAAAAAAGCAATTTCAGAATGGGGGGGGTCATGTCACCCCGCCCCCAGTGAAAGTTGCGCTCCTGATTGTTTGTATACTTTAGTTGTCACTGTAGTAGACTAAGTATAGGTGATTAGAAAAAATATCAAGACTGTTTCAAGGACAGCTTTTTTTCCATCTACGTAACATCGCACAAAATCTGAAACTTTCTGTCCAAAAATGATGCAGAAAAATGTATCCATGCTTTTGTCACTTCTAGATTAGACTACTGCAATGCTCTACTTTCCGGCTACCCGGATAAAGCACTAAATAAACTTCGGTTAGTGCTAAACACGGCTGCTAGAATCTTGACTAGAACCAAAAGATGTGATCATATTACTCCAGTGCTAGCCTCCACACTGGCTTCCTGCTAAGGCAAGGGCTGATTTCAAGGTTTTACTGCTAACCTACAAAGTATTACATGGGCTTGCTCCTATCCATCTTTCCGAATTCGTCCTGCCGTACATACCTACATGTACGCTCCGGTCACAAGACGCAGGCCTCCTTAGTGTCCCAAGAATTTCTAAGCAAACAGCTGGAGGCAGGGCTTTCTCCAAAAGAGCTAAATTTTTATGGAATGGTCTGCCTACCCATGTGAGAGACGCAGACTCGGTCATGACCTTTTAAGTCTTTACTGAAGACTCATCTCTTCAGTGGGTCATATGATTGAGTGTAGTCTGGCCCAGGGGTGTGAAGGTGAACAGAAAGGAGCGACGAATCGCCCTTGCTGTCTCTGCCTGGCCAGTTCCCCTTTCCACTGGGATTCTCTGCCTCTAACCCTATTACCTGAGTCACTGGCTTATTGGTGTTCTTCCATGCCTTCCCTAGGAGGGGTGCGTCACTTGAGTGGATTGAGTCACTGATGTGATCTTCCTGTCCGGGTTGGCGCCCCCCTCGGGTTCACGCTGTGGGGGAGATCTTCGTGGGCTATACAAGGCCTTGTCTCAGAGTAGTAGGATGGTGGCGGAAGATAGCCATCTAGTGGTGTGGGGGCTGTGCTTTGGTAAAGTGGGTGGGGTTAAATTCTGCCTGTTTGGCCCTGTCTGGGGGTATCGTCGGATGGGGTCACAGTGTCTCCCGACCCCTCCTATCTCAGACTCCAGTATTTATGCTGCAACAGTATATGTGTCAGGGGGCTAAGAGTCAGTTTGTTAGATCTGGAGTATTTCTTCTGTTTTATCCCGTGTGAATTTAAATTCTCTCTGCCCTAAGACCATGCCTCAGGTCTCTCTCTCTCTCTCATTTACTCCTGAGGTGCTTGACCTGTTGCACCCGCTACAACCACTGTGATTATTATTATTTGTCCCTGCTGGTCATCTATAAACATTTGAACATCTTGGCCATGTACTGTTATAATCTCCACCTGGCACAGCCAGAAGAGGACTGGCCACCCCTCAGAGCCTGGTTCCTCTCTAGGTTTCTACCTAGGTTCCTGCCTTTCTAGAGAGTGTTTTCTAGCCACCGTGCTTCTACATCTGCATTAATTGCGGTTTGGGGTTTTAGGCTGGGTTTCTGTACAGCACTTTGTGACATCGGCTGATGTAAAAAAGGCTTTATAAATACATTTGATTGAATGATTAGATTATGTTGAAATGGTGCTTGAATAGTGGAGGCAGCGCCTGATTTCTTTGCGTTAACAATAATTCAATAGTTGTTGAGTAGTCTGAAAGCATCCGAAACATTCACTTGCTTGACCATTCTGTAGGTCATGTAACTGTTAGTTACATGGAACATATTTGGTTAACTTCACCGGAAAGACGTTGCACTCCGGTTTTATGATTACACAAAAAGGTGTGGTTGAATTTATTCTGCCACTGTCTTCTTGTCACGGCTGTGTCAAGGCATATGAACGAACAGGTTAGAGCAAACAATAAAATATCCCAAGTTTTTAATTACCATCAGTTTAATTTGTCCAGCTGTTCAAATGTAAATGGATGATCAAAGATGACGAAAATAGGCCTAGACATGTTATACACCACAGTAAGCATACTGTAAAATAAAACTAAACTTACCCGATCCATCGTTGAAGCTATTTTTTCTTCAACATTTCTTCAAATAAAAAAAACGTGACAGTAAATCTGTAGCTAGCCCCCACTATAGTTACTTTCTTTGTTACAGCGTTCAGATAAAGAACAGCTATACCAGAGCCATCAAACGTCCTTTTAAATATTAAAACTAGATTTAATTTGTGACAATAAAATGTCTGATGTAGGCTAACCTAACTTCAGAAAGATCCTGGATAAGATCTTACCTGATCTATTAAAGTCAGGAAAACGTTCAAAACCCTATTCACCAAGAATCATGCTGTCTGTTATCGTCTAACTCTATACGAGTCTGTTGGAACAACGTCCTCTTCGGGAGTCCAGATAGTTTTAATTGTCTGAGGCCCAGTAAGGGAAGCCTATATAATACCAGACTGATTACCGCTGCGCTGTCCGTGCAGCGAACCAGTAAAACCCAAAGTATGTTCAATCCGAAGTCTGCAGTTGTCATGCAGCACTTAAAGGCAATGCAATCTCCGCAGTTGTCAATGTACTTATACTTCCGTTTCACCGAGCAGCCTCGAAGCAGTTGAGAAGGAAGTGGTCTTCTTCTTCTTTGGTATTATGGCGGTCCGCCATAAACAATTATCGGTTCATACCTCCAGCAAGTGTATTGGCTGTGTATCAGTCTACTATTCTGTAGTATTAATTCATTGCACTTTGTGAAAAACCAACTAACCCTACACCCATTAAAACGTCATTATTCCACTACTTTGGCCCTCTGATTCAACACCAGGCCAGCAGCCTGGGAGGACAGGATATTATCGTTCAAAACACATTATAACTCTGCAGTAAAATATTGTACACGCAAGTACTTCTCAACAGCTGCCATCACAACATCTATCCACGGTGTTTTACATTCTACACCTGCGGTACAGTTGACAACCACGGCTATGAACGCCCAAAAATGATTGTTGGTGTTGTTTTTTCTTTTATTTTTTGTGTCGCACTGCATACTGTTCCTTGCTCTTTTAACGGATTAATTAAGCATGGCTTTGACAACGATGAATTGTACAAACATTGTAGAATACTCATCACTGCTGGAAGGAAGTAGTCAAGAGACGACGTTTGTGTTTATACAGGAAGTACCGCCCCCACTTACCGTCAACCAATCATGTCAATGTTGAGCTAAACAGAGCTTCAGATCTCGCCAGCTTGTAGAATTATAACAATGAAATGAGTTACCTTTGGCTCGTTCAGCCATCCTAATGGGAAAAAGAGGGTCAGCACAGGCTAAGGAGATCTTATACGTTTGTTCTATGAGATAATAGCAGTCAGTTAGTATTACCTTTATTAATAATGAAGCCTTTATGTGATGTAAATGCTTTTTTTTATTGCATAATTGACATTAGCTAATAAAGATTGATGAACAAAACGAACAAGATCTCCTAAACCTGTGTTTACAACAGTCCTTATTTTCAGCATTTATCCAAAACCATGCAAAACCGCCATTCATTTTCCCCATAGTCTTTGTCCAGCGAACCATGGCAAAATTAGTGCCTATAGAAAGGTGCCATTACTATTTCTCTCTATAGAGCCCCACAGTGGATGAGTCATAATACTCTTAAAACCAATTGGTCATGACATTTTGAGAATCATTTCAATCTCTCTCGGACAAGGTGACTTTTATCAATATAATCGTCTCTATTTACACTCAAATTTCGCAAACGCTAATTAGGATAAAAGTAGACATCATGCAAAACTACAAACCCTTAAAAGCTCCTGCACATCATCTCCAGCTGACACCTTTGCTAACCTTTGCTAGGTATTGTCATTTCAAATCTTGCCCATGACAGGTCACAGAATTGTCCATTTTAAAAAGGTCATTGATTGCAAGATATTAGCTGTTGTCCCTTAGTCTTTTAATGAATGCATAACGGTAAACCTAGACACTTGCCTCTTGGTTAGATTCATTGATACAATTATGGGCTTGTAGCATTAACATCATATTGGAGTCAGAGTCACATTCTTCTGGCAACGGTCCATACTTGATCCCTTACTCTTTTTAATTTTCTTCAATGATCTTCTCCTTTTCCTAATGTATTTTGGTCCTGTTTCATCCAACTGACAACACATTACATTATCAAAGTATGTTTGTCTATTTTATGTTTCTGTCTGAACATATTTTTCACTCTTAGTCTTCTGACGTTGACAACAGAGTCCTCTGAGGCGTGGGGTTCTCCCTGCCCGAGGCCTGGACACTTTTGAAAGGTAATTTATGACGTTTCAGAATCAATTGTCAAACAAAGTTTAAATGTATAATTTTGTTTTAAAAGCTATGACAGCTCATTTTGATATGTATACTAGAGGTCAAATATCACATTTCTGTCAATCTGAACATTCTGAAGATGTGTCTGATGGACAGCTATGAATCTAATATTTCCAATGATATATGATTAAAGGGTAAACATGAGTAATAACCTGATGTACTGTATGCTGACGTTGTCATAGGGGTTTTACCCTATGGGAAAACTGAAAGGGATGGAGGGATGAATAGAAATAGTGATAAACACACAGAAAGCTACCATTGCTGCTGTGATAGAATACATGTTCAACTCCAGGGACATGGCCCTTCAAAAAAACCCTATGAGACATGTTCAACCCGAGGTGAGCCCCACCGAGCACCCTGGCTCATTGACTATAAGGCCTGCAGATTCATTCAGATTATTTTTTGATCAATGTGTGTGTATGAATGTATATGTGTGTACATTTTAAGAATTCCATTATTTTACTTTTGTATTTGTGAGTATCGTTGTATTTTGTTAGATATTACTGCACTGTTGGAGCTAGGAACACAAGCATTTCTACACCCGCAATAACATCTGCTAAACATGTGTATGTGACAAATACAAGAGTGTGTGTTTGTGTGTGAGTACAGGTGCATAGGTTTGTAATTGGTGGAGGGTGGTATGTGCATTAACATTAGTGAAGTAGCACATAAAACATTGGTTTAGGTGTTATTACATGATCGGTTGAAATTATTACATTACTCATTAAAAAAAGTTGTTACTCACATAATGTAACTTATTACATTAAATGGAGTAATTTATTACTACAATTCAACATGTTATCATATTAACCAACAAGACATTACATTTACCAGTTTTATTACATAAATCTAAAAGTTATTACATTAACCATTGTTACAAGAGACAGTATGCATAGTTATTACCTGAACCTCATGGATATTATTATCCAATGTATTATTGATCATTTTAATCAATCACAGGTTCAGACAGATCAGAGCTGCATATTATGCTGCACAGAGGTTACCATGGTGATTAGACTAAAGCAACTGTTTAATGGGAGATGGATATGACTGTTCAATATATGTTTTCTATTGATCCTTTATTTATGGATCTGGAACCGGTGACAGATAGGAGGGAGAGGAAATACGGCACGTTTTAGTTTTCTGGTGTTTTTTCATTGGCTCTAAATGAGCAAAGCTCTTCCCACAAAAACAGACATAGGGTTTCTCTCCAGTGTGTGTTCGCTGGTGTGAATTTAGGGTCCCTGATTGACTGAAACTCTTTCCACAATGCTCACAGCTGTAAGGTTTCTCTCCTGTGTGTGTTCGCTGGTGTGAATTCAGGTGTACTGATTGACTGAAGCACTTCCCACACTGATCACAGCTATAAGGATTCTCTCCTGTGTGTGTTCGCTGGTGTGTATTCAGGTGTACTGATTGACTGAAGCTCTTCCCACACTGATCACAGCTATAAGGCTTTTCTCCTGTGTGTGTTCGCTGGTGAATAGTTAGTTTTTCTGATACAGCAAAGCTCTTTCCACACTGATCACAGCTATAAGGTTTCTCTCCAGTGTGTGTTCGCTGGTGTGTAGTCAGGGTGGAAGCTAGAGCAAAGCTCTTCCCACATAGACAGACATAAGTTCTCTCTCCAGTGTGTGTTGCCTGGTGTCTAATCAGGGAGGAAACTACAGAGAAGCTCTTCCCACAGTGATCACAGCTATAAGGCTTAACTCCTGTGTGTGTTACCTGGTGTCTATTCAGGGTGGAAGCTACAGCAAAGCTCTTCCCACACTGATCACAGCTGTAAGGCTTCACTCCAGAGTGTGCTAGCTTGTGTGTGGTCAGGTGGACTGCCTGATTGAAGCTCTTCCCACACTGATCACAGCTATAAGGCTTCACTCCAGTGTGTGTTAGCTTGTGTGTCGTCAGGTTGCATGACTGGTTGAAGCTCTTTCCACAATCAAGGCAGGGGTAAGGCCGCTCCCCTGTATGAATTCGCAAATGATATTTGAAGGCGTTAGAAGCAGTAAAACACTTCCCACATTCTGGGCAGCTGTAAGGCTTCTCTCCAGTATGGATTCTTTGGTGTACTTTAAGACCTCCTGCACAGGTGAAACTCTTCCCACACTGAGAGCAGCAGTACGGTTTCTCTCGGGTGTGAATCCGCTGGTGCATAATGAAGCCACTCCTGCTAGTGAAACTCTTCCCACAGTCAGAGCAGTAGTGGTGAGGTTTCTTCCCTCTACATCTCTGCTGGTGTTTCTTGAGGTGTTCTGATCTGGAGAGACTCTTCTCTGTCACGTCAGTAACATGTTGTTGAGGCCCTCCAGATAAGCTCCTCCCACTGAGAGAACGACAGTTAGGGGTGTCACCTGTGAAACAAAGACACTGAATAATAGGTTTTGGAAATATGGGTCCATAAACACTTTATTTTTGTTATTTAGCAGACGCTTTTCTCTAGAGCGACTTTACAGGAGCATTTAGGGTTTTGTACCTTTCAAGGGCACACAGACAGATTTTTTACCTAGTTGGCTCAGAGATTTTAACAAGCAACTTTTCGATTAGTGGCCCAATGCTTTTAACTACTAGACAACCTGCTGTCTTTATCATCAATATACACTCATTGGTCAGTTTATTAGGTACACCCCCTCCATTCACAAAACGATCGATAATTTACTGGCCACTGAGTGTTTACTGTTTATGAATGAATTAACAGAAGTTGCAGAAGCAGATTGTGGTCTCATCCACCCCCCCCCCCATTGTTCTTACTTGATGAAATCAAATCTCCCTCCTCCTGTCCTTCTCTCACAGTTCCACTCTGCCCTGGTGTTTTCCTGCAGTCGACCAGCCACACAGACACCCTCTTCAGATCCAGCAGTAAGGCGCTACCAGGAGAGTTGTGACCAGGGGACTCCGGCAGGGTGGAGGGGGACGGACTAGCTTTGTCCTGGTGACCACAGGAAGTATTGTACATAGAATATCATTAGACCAAACATTTTCTTACTTTAGTCTGAATCTCTGATTGATTGGTGCATACTTGTAATATCGCATTTCTCCTGAAGGGCATCACTGATCACTACTTTCCACAACATTTTCAATCACTTTGGCAGATTTTTCATATGGAAGTGGTATATATACAGTGGGGCAAAAAAGTATTTAGTCAGCCACCAATTGTGCAAGCTCTCCCACTTAAAAATGGGCCTGTAATTTTCATCATAGGTACACTTCAACTATGACAGACAAAATGAGGGGAAAAAAATCCAGAAAATCACATTGTAGGATTTTTTATGAATTTATTTGCAAATTATGGTGGAAAATAAGTATTTGGTCACCTACAAACAAGCAAGATTTCCATCCACACAGACAGTGTGGTGAAGAAGACTGAACAGCACCTCTTCAACCTCAGGAGGCTGAAGAAATTCAGCTTGGCCCCTAAGACCCACAAACTTTTACAGATGCACCATTGAGAGCATCCTGTCTGGCTGAATCACCGCCTGGTATGGTAACTGCACCATTCACAACTTCAGGGCTCTCCAGAGGGTGGTGCGGTCTGCCCAATGCATCACCGGGGCACAATGCCTGCCCTCCAAGACACTGACAGCACCCAATGTCACAGGTTGGCCAAAAAGATCATCACGTTCATCAACCACCCGAGCCACGGCCTGTTCACACCACTATCATCCAGAAGACGAGGTCAGTACAGCTTCTCTCTCAAGGCCATCAAACTGTTATATAGCCATCACTAGCCGGCCTCCACCCAGTACCCTGCCCTGAACTTGTCACTAGCTGACTACCACCCGGTTGCGCTACCATGCACCTTAGAGACTGCTGTCCTTTGTACATAGACATGGAACACTGGTCACTTTAATAATGTTTACATACTGTTTTACCCACTTCATATGTATATACTGTATTCTAGTCAAGGCCGTCCTATTCAACTAGTCCTGTATATACTGTATTCTAGTCAAGGCCGTCCTATTCAACTAGTCCTGTATATACTGTATTCTAGTCAAGGCCATCCTATTCAACTAGTCCTGTATATACTGTATTCTAGTCAAGTCCATCCTATTCAACTAGTCCTGTATATACTGTATTCTAGTCAAGGCCATCCTATTCAACTAGTCCTGTATATACTGTATTCTAGTCAAGTCCATCCTATTCAACTAGTCCTGTATATACTGTATTCTAGTCAAGGCCATCCTATTCAACTAGTCCTGTATATACTGTATTCTAGTCAAGGCCATCCTATTCAACTAGTCCTGTATATACTGTATTCTAGTCAAGGCCATCCTATTCAACTAGTCCTGTATATACTGTATTCTAGTCAAGGCCATCCTATTCAACTAGTCCTGTATATACTGTATTCTAGTCAAGGCCATCCTATTCAACTAGTCCTGTATATACTGTATTCTAGTCAAGGCCATCCTATTCAACTAGTCCTGTATATACTGTATTCTAGTCAAGGCCATCCTATTCAACTAGTCCTGTATATACTGTATTCTAGTCAAGGCCATCCTATTCAACTAGTCCTGTATATACTGTATTCTAGTCAAGGCCATCCTATTCAACTAGTCCTGTATATACTGTATTCTAGTCAAGGCCATCCTATTCAACTAGTCCTGTATATACTGTATTCTAGTCAAGGCCGTCCTATTCAACTAGTCCTATATATACTGTATTCTAGTCAAGGCCATCCTATTCAACTAGTCCTGTATATACTGTATTCTAGTCAAGGCCATCCTATTCAACTAGTCCTGTATATACTGTATTCTAGTCAAGGCCATCCTATTCAACTAGTCCTGTATATACTGTATTCTAGTCAAGGCCATCCTATTCAACTAGTCCTGTATATACTGTATTCTAGTCAAGGCCATCCTATTCAACTAGTCCTGTGTTCTAGTCAAGGCCATCCTATTCAACTAGTCCTGTATATACTATATTCTAGTCAAGTCCATCCTATTCAACTAGTCCTGTATATACTGTATTCTAGTCAAGGCCATCCTATTCAACTAGTCCTGTGTTCTAGTCAAGGCCATCCTATTCAACTAGTCCTGTATATACTGTATTCTAGTCAAGTCCATCCTATTCAACTAGTCCTGTATATACTGTATTCTAGTCAAGGCCATCCTATTCAACTAGTCCTGTATATACTGTATTCTAGTCCATCCTATTCAACTAGTCCTGTATATACTGTATTCTAGTCCATCCTATTCAACTAGTCCTGTATATACTGTATTCTAGTCCATCCTATTCAACTAGTCCTGTATATACTGTATTCTAGTCCATCCTATTCAACTAGTCCTGTATATACTGTATTCTAGTCCATCCTATTCAACTAGTCCTGTATATACTATATTCTAGTGAAGGCCATCCTATTCAACTAGTCCTGTATATACTGTATTCTAGTCAAGGCCATCCTATTCAACTAGTCCTGTATATACTGTATTCTAGTCAAGGCCATCCTATTCAACTAGTCCTGTATATACTGTATTCTAGTGAAGGCCATCCTATTCAACTAGTCCTGTATATACTGTATTCTAGTCAAGGCCATCCTATTCAACTAGTCCTGTATATACTGTATTCTAGTCCATCCTATTCAACTAGTCCTGTATATACTGTATTCTAGTCAAGTCCATCCTATTCAACTAGTCCTGTATATACTGTATTCTAGTCAAGTCCATCCTATTCAACTAGTCCTGTATATACTGTATTATAGTCAAGGCCATCCTATTCAACTAGTCCTGTATATACTGTATTCTAGTCAAGGCCATCCTATTCAACTAGTCCTGTATATACTGTATTCTAGTCAAGGCCGTCCTATTCAACTAGTCCTGTATATACTGTATTCTAGTGAAGGCCATCCTATTCAACTTGTCCTGTATATACTGTATTCTAGTCCATCCTATTCAACTAGTCCTGTATATACTGTATTCTAGTCCATCCTATTCAACTAGTCCTGTATATACTGTATTCTAGTCCATCCTATTCAACTAGTCCTGTATATACTGTATTCTAGTCAAGGCCATCCTATTCAACTAGTCCTGTATATACTGTATTCTAGTCAAGTCCATCCTATTCAACTAGTCCTGTATATACTGTATTCTAGTCAAGTCCATCCTATTCAACTAGTCCTGTATATACTGTATTCTAGTCAAGTCCATCCTATTCAACTAGTCCTGTATATACTGTATTCTAGTCCATCCTATTCAACTAGTCCTGTATATACTGTATTCTAGTGAAGGCCATCCTATTCAACTTGTCCTGTATATACTGTATTCTAGTCCATCCTATTCAACTAGTCCTGTATATACTGTATTCTAGTCAAGGCCATCCTATTCAACTAGTCCTGTATTCTAGTCAAGGCCATCCTATTCAACTAGTCCTGTATATACTGTATTCTAGTCAAGTCCATCCTATTCAACTAGTCCTGTATATACTGTATTCTAGTCAAGGCCATCCTATTCAACTAGTCCTGTATATACTGTATTCTAGTCCATCCTATTCAACTAGTCCTGTATATACTGTATTCTAGTCAAGGCTCATCCTATTCAACTAGTCCTATATATACTGTATTCTAGTCAAGGCCATCCTATTCAACTTGTCCTGTATATACTATATTCTAGTCCATCCTATTCAACTAGTCCTGTATATACTGTATTCTAGTCAAGGCCATCCTATTCAACTAGTCCTGTATTCTAGTCAAGGCCATCCTATTCAACTAGTCCTGTATATACTGTATTCTAGTCCATCCTATTCAACTAGTCCTGTATATACTATATTCTAGTCAAGTCCATCCTATTCAACTAGTCCTGTATATACTGTATTCTAGTGAAGGCCATCCTATTCAACTAGTCCTGTATATACTGTATTCTAGTGAAGGCCATCCTATTCAACTAGTCCTGTATATACTGTATTCTAGTCAAGGCCATCCTATTCAACTAGTCCTATATATATATATATATATATATATATATATATATATATATATATATATATATATATATATATATATATATATATATATATATATATACTGTGCTGTAAAAAAGTATTTGTCCACTTCCTGATTTCTTATTTTTTTGTCACACTTAAATGTTTCCGATCAAACAAATTGTAATATTAACAAAGATAAACTGCATTTTGTGTTTACTTGAGTTAAGTGATCATTTTATTTACTAAGGGAAAAAAGCTATCCGAACTCTCATGGCCCTATGTGACAAAGTAATTGCCCCCATTAGTTAAATCATGAATTAACTGTGGTTAATCACATTTTTTGGAAAGCTGAGTTAAATTTCACGAGCCACACCCAGGCCTGATTACTGCCGGACCTGTTGAATCAATAAATCACTTAAATAGAACCTGTCTGACAAAGTGAAGTAGGTCAAAAGATCTCAAAAAGCAAGACATCATGTCGCGATCCAAAGAAATTCAGGAACAGATGAGAAACAAAGTCATTGACATCTATCAGTCTGGAAAGGGTTACAAAGCCATTTCTAAAGCTGTGGGACTCCAGCGAACCACGGTGAGAGACATTATTCACACATGGAGAATTTGGAACAGTGGTGTACCTTCCCAGGAGTGGCCAGCCTTCCAAAATTACCCCAAGAGCGCAGCGACGACTCATCCAAGAGGTCACAAAAGGACCCACATCAACATCTAAAGAACTGCAGGCCTCACTTGCCTCAGTTAAGGTCAGTGATCATGACTCAACCATAAGAAAGACACTGGGCAAAAATAGCATCCATGGCAGTGTCATGACTTTGCCCTCTTTGGACACAGCTCTGCACCATCCACCTACCAGCACCATCCCCCTGCCAGCACCATCCCCCTGCCAGCACCACCCCCTTGCCAGCACCACCCCCTTGCCAGCACCACCCCCTTGCCAGCACCACCCCCTTGCCAGCACCACCCCCTTGCCAGCACCACCCCCTTGCCAGCACCACCCCCTTGCCAGCACCACCCCCCCTGCCAGCACCATCCCCCTGCCAGCACCATCCCCCTGCCAGCACCATCCCCCTCTCTCTGTCTCCTACAACTAGGCTGCTGTGGTCAGAGAGGTCGTAAATTCCTGGAGGAGATTATCTTCTCATGGCCACAGTATAGAGAGAGAGAGTGAATTTTCATAGAGAGAACAAATGAATTTCTTACACCTCACAGAACTTGAGGTCCGAACAACATTTATGTTCTGGAGAATGTATAAAAGATCGGTAAAGAATCCAGCTACGAACTGGTCCATTTGGTACAATTTTGTGAAACAATACGGCCACATTACCATAACGCTGTTTATACAATAGCCTCAGATATGAGACTTACATCTAATTGTTGTATAAGATGAATGAGTGAGGATGATACTGTTTGTGAAATTGTGTAATGTGATTTTGGACTGTTTAATGAAGGAAACTCCAAATCCCTTTGGAGTTTAACTAAATCAGAGGAAGTCCATCTCTGAATGGCTTAAAAAAACAAAAATGAAGGTTTTGGAGTGGCCCACTCAAAGTCCGGACTTGAATCCGATTGAGATGCTGTGGCGTGACCTTAAATGCGGTTCATGCTAAAAAACCCTCCAATGTGGCTGAATTAAAACAATTCTGCAAAGAAGAGTAGGCCAAAATTCCTCCACAGCGATGTGAAAGACTCATTGCCAGTTATCTCAAATGCTTGATTGCAGTTGTTGCTGCCGAGGGTGGCATAACCAATTATTAGGTTTAGGGGGCAATTGCTTTTTCACATAAGCCATGAAGGTTCGCATAGCTTTTTTCCCTTAATAAATAAAATCATCACTTAAAATGCATTTTGTGTTTACTTGGGTTATTTGTGTAATATTTAAAGTTGTTTGATGATCTGAAACATTTAAGTGTGACAAATGTGCAAAAAAATAAGAAATCAGGAAGGGGGCAAATACGTTTTCAGAGCACTGTGCACGCACACACACACACACACACTATTCTATCCTACAGGTAGAATATTTAGTATATCCACATACTGTCTCTACATCCTGTGATGGAAAATGTTATCATGTGAAGAGCAGCCTTGAAAATGTTCATCTTTTCTAAATGTCAAATAATCCTTGGTTCCTGCCAATTATTCCTCCTCCACCAAACTTCACAGTTGGCAATATGTATTACAGCAGGCAGCATTCTCCCCCCTGCCAAACCCAGATTTGTCATTCGGCGGTGAGCCTTACACCACTCCAGCCGACGCTTGGCATTGCGCATGGTGATTTTAGGCTTGTGTGCAGCTGCTCAGCTATGGAAAGCCATTTCATGAAACTCCAGACGAACAGTTATTGTGCTGACGTTGCGTCCAGAGGCAGTTTGGAACTCGGTAGGGAGGGTTGCAAAAGAGATGATTTTTACAGGCTATGCGCTTTAGTCGTCGGCGGTCAGACTCCGATATTGTGTGGCGTACCAGTTCTCCATGGAGCCAGTGTTAATCCTCAATGTTTCTACGTCACAATAACAGCACTTACAGTTAACCGGGGAAGCTCTAGCAGGGCAGAAATTTGGCATACTGACATGTTGGACAGGTGGCATCCTATGGCGATGCCACGTTGAAAGTCACCGAGGTCTTCAGTAAGGCCATTCTACTGCCAATATTTGTCTATGGAGATTGCATGGCTGTGTGCTCAATTTTATTCACCTGTCAGCAACGGGTGTGGCTGAAATAGCCAAATCCAATAATTTGAAGGGGTGTCCACATACTTATGAATGTACTGTATTTATACTCTGGACTGATATTTATATATTTCTGAATTCCATTCCTTTAGATGTGTAACGTTATTGTTGTGAATTGTTAGATATTACTGCACTGTTGGAACTAGACACACAAGCATTTCACTACACCCTCAATAAGATCTGATAAGTATGTGTATGGACCAATACAATCTGACTTGATTTGTTTTCTCAGCTACAGTTTGAGTTATGTCCTGTCTGACAGTGAAAAATGGCAAGATCTTACCATAGCTTGGACTATGGAGTAGCTAGCTAGCGTTTGTGGTAGAAATGTCAACATTGTTATTCAAATGACCTTTTATAGAATATTCTTCAATTAGTACTTTCACACTGTCTGTTGGCCTGAGAGGAGCCTCTGAGGCTTAATGCTGGCAGTTGATTTATGATACCTTGGTGATAAAACCTAAACTACATTCCACTGCATGATTAGTGTCTGTGTCAAATGCTGGTCTGTCTGCCAGAGCCAGGAAAACTCTCCCTCCAGTTTCTCTTCCCCACATCACAAATGGACACTGGACTTCATCTGTTGTGGGAAGGACCCAGTGTCCCATGTTTATACATAAATTATAATACAACAAGCAGTAAATGACCGAGACAGACATTTGGCGCCATGTAAATCTTGCTGTCTGTTACTGTCTGTACCCTTGTATAATTTCACAAATCTGTTACTTATGAGGACTCAGGAGGACTATAAAAAGTAGTATTTGGGCTTTTTGCTCTACACACCATCTGGTGACCATTAACCCTCCATTACTGCAGTAATTATTAATAAAGTTGGATGTTTTTGTAGAAATATAAAAGTCTCTCCTTTTGATTAGAATAATTACCACGACATGTTGAAAAAGTCCATGGAATGCATTATAAGGTAGCTGCTGCATGACAATTTTGTTTAACTGATGTAGCTAGCTAATTATGTTTTGTGGGAAAAAAATGTAACGTTAGGACTGCCGTTTAGACATGAACTAGCTATTGTTGTCACCAGTTCTTGTCTGCTGGCTAACTAATGGCTGAAGTCATTTGTGTAACAAACCTTCCATAAACAATTACAGTTAGTTACCTTTCTTTGCCTGTTCGTTAGCTACAGAGGCTAGCTGCTGGACTTTGGACAAGAAAGCTAACGTTAGCTAATAGCAGCTGTATTGTTACCAAGCAACCAAGTTGCTGACCCTTTAGATAGAACTGAGATATTACTAATTTATTTTCAGCTACATCAGAAATGCTACAAAAAGGGTAGCACAACGTAACCAAGACTAAAGAGATGATTGTGGACTACAGGAAAAGGAGCACCGAGCACGTCCCCATTCTCATCGACGGGGCTGTAGTGGAGCAGGTTGAGAGCTTCAAGTTCCTTGGTGGCCACATCAACAAACTAGAATGGTCCAAACACACCAAGACAGTCGTGAAGAGGGCACGACAAAGCCTATTCCCCCCCAGCAAACTAAAAAGATTTGGCATGGGCCCTCAGATCCTCAAAAGGATTTATACAGCTGCAACATCGAGAGTATCCTGACAGGTTGCATCACTGCCTGGCACGGCAATTGCTCGGTCTCCGACCGTAAGGCATTTCAGTGGGTAGTGCATACGGCCCAGTACATCACTGGGGCTAAGCTGCCTGCCATTCAGGACCTTTACACCAGGCAGTGTCAGAAAAAGGCCATAAAAATAGTCAAAGACCCCAGCCACCCCAGTCATAGAGTGTTCTCTCTGCTACCGCACGGCAAGCGGTACCGGAGTTCCAAGTCTACGACAAAAAGGCTTCTCAACAGTTTTTACCCAAAAGCCATAAGACTCCTGAACAGGTAATCAAATGGCAACCTGGACTATTTACATTGTGTGCCCCCAACCCCTCTTTTACGCTGCTGCTACTCTGTTTATCTTATATGCATAGTCACTTTAACTATACATTCATGTACATACTACCTCAATTGGCCTGACCAACCAGTGCTCCCGCACATTGGCTACCCACACTATCTGCATTGTGTCCCGCCACCCACCAACCCCTCCTTTACGCTACTGCTACTCTCTGTTCATCATATATGCATAGTCACTTAACCATATCTACATGAACATACTACCTCAATCAGCCTGACTAACCA